>NW_028256497.1:0-80312 GCF_048593485.1 Apis florea
TCTTCAAGTAGGCATAATTAGGATTTTTTTGACTCATTTCAAGCGCGATACTCTACTCTTTCAAATCATTTCATTCGGGTTTTTCGGAGTGAAACGGTTCAGACTATATATGCAAAATAGTGGAAGGGTATGTTTGATTTTTTAAAATTTCGGAGATTTAAACCGCTGTATCTTATTTTCTAGTAGGAGTATTTAGGATTCTTTTGGCTCATTTCAAGCGCGTGATTCTTCTCTTTCGAATCATTTCATTCGGGTTTTTCGGAGTGAAACGGTATAGACGCTACATTCAAAATAGTGGAAGGGTATTTTTGACTTTTTTCATATTTCGGAGTATTCAAACCGCTGTATCATATCTCCTCGTAGGCGTATTTAGGGTTTTTTTGGCTCATTTCAAGCGCGAAACTCTCCTTTTTTGAATCGTTTCATTCGGGTTTTTCGGAGAGAAACGGTTCAGACAAAATATTCAAAAGAGTGTAAGGGTATTTTTGATTTTTTAAAATTTCGGAGCTTTCAAACCGCTGTATCTTATCTTTTAGTAGTCGTAATTAGGATTTTTTTGGCTCATTTCAAGCGCGAATCTCTCCTTTTTCGAATCGTTTCATTCGGCTTTTAGGAGTGAAACGGTTTACACGCTATATTCAAAATAGAGGAAGGGTATTTTTGTTTTTTTCAAATTTCGGAGTTTTTAAACGGCTGTATTTTATTTTCTAGTAGGCTTATTTAGGATTTTTTTTGCTCGTTTCTAGCGCGAAACTCTCCTTTTTCGAATCGTTTTATTTGTGATTTTCGGAGAGGAACGTTTCAGACTCTATATTCAAAAGAGTGGAAGGGTATTTTCGATTTTTTAAAATTTCGGAGATTTAAACCGCTTTATCTTATCTTCTAGTATTCGTATTTAGAATTTTTTCGGCTCATTTCAAGTGCGAAACTCTCCTCTTTCGAATCATTTATTTCGGGTATTTCGGAGAGAAACGGTTCAGACTATATATTCAAAATAATGGAAGGGTATTTTTTATTTTTTCAAATTTCGGCGTATTTAAACGGCTGTATTTTATCTTCTAGTATGCTTATTTAGGATTTTTTTGGCTTATTTCAAGCGCGAAACTCTCCTCTTTCGAAACATTTCATTCGGGTTTTGCGGAGAAAAATGATTCAGACGCTATATTCAAAATAGTGAAAGGGTATTTTTGATTTTTTCAAATTTCGGAGTATTCAAACCACTGTATCTTATTTTCTAGTAGGCGTAATTAGGATTTTTTCGGCTCATTTCAAGCGCGAAACTCTCTTCTTTCGTATCATTTCATTCGGGTTTTACGTAGTGAAACGGTTTAGACTCTATATTCAAAATAGTGGAAGGGTATTGTTAATTTTTTCAAATATCGGAGTATTTAAACCGATGTATTTTATCTTCTAGTAGTCTTATTTTGGATTTTTTTGGCTTATTACAAGCGCGAAACTCTCCTCTTTCGAATCCTTTCATTCGGGTTTTTCGGAGAGAACGGTTCAGATGCTATCTTCGAAAGAGTAGAAGAGCATTTTTGATTTTTTAAAATTTCGGAAATTTAAACCGCTGTATCTTATCTTCTAGTAGGTGTATTTAGGATTTTTTCGGCTCATTTCTAGCGCGAAACTCTCCTCTTTCGAATCATTTCATTCGGGTTTTTTGGAGAGAAACGATTCAGACTATATATTCAAAATAGTGGAAGGGTACTTTTGATTTGTTAAAATTTCGGATGTTTAAACCGCCTTATCATATTTCTAGTAGGCTTATTTAGGATTTTTTTGGCTTATTTCAACCGCGAAACTCTCCTGTTTCGAATCATTTCATTCGGGTTTTTCGTAGAGAAACGGTTCAGACTCTATATTCAAAATAGTGGAAGAGTATTTTTGATTTTTTAAAATTTCGGAGTTTTAAACCGCTGTATCTTATCATATAGTAGTGGTATTTAGGATTTTTTGGCTCATTTGAAGCGCGAAACTCTCCTCTTTCGAATCATTTAATTCGGGTTTTTCGGAGAGAAACGGTTCAGACTATATATTCAAAATAGTGGAAGGGTACTTTTGATTTGTTAAAATTTCGGAGCTTTAAACCGCCTTATCTTATCTTCTAGTAGTCGTATTTAGGATTTGTTTGGCTCATTTGAAGCCCGAAACTCTTCTCTTTCGACGCATTTCATTCGGGTTTTTGGTAGAGAAACGGTTCAGACGCTGTATTCAAAATAGTGGGAAGGTATTTTTGATTTTTTAAAATTTCGGAGATTTATACCGCTGTATTTTATCTTCTAGTAGGGGTATTTAGGATTTTTTTGGCTCATTTCATGCGCGAAACTCTCCTCTCTCGAATCATTTCATTCGGGTTTTTCGTAGAGAAACGGTTCAGACTCTATATTCAAAATAGTGGAAGAGAAATTTTTGATTTTTTAAAATTTCGGAGATTTAAACCGCTGATCTTATCTTCTAGTAGGCGTATTTAGGATTTTTTCCGCTCATTTCAAGCGGGAAACTCTCCTCTTTCGACTCATTTCATTCGGGTTTTTGGTAGAGAAACGGATAAAACGCTATATTTAAAATAGTGGAAGGGTATTTTTGATTTTTTTAAATTTTTGAGTATTTAAACAGCTGCATCTTATCTTCTTGTAGGCGTATTTAGGATTTTTTCGGCTCATTTCAACCGCGAAACTCTCCTCTTTCGTATCATTTCATTCTGGTTTTACTGAGTGAAACGGTTTAGAAGCTATATTCAAAATAGTGGAAGGGTATTGTTGATTTTTTCAAATTTCGGAGTATTTAAAACGCTGTATCTAATCTTATAATAGGCGTATTTAGGATTTTTTCGGCTCATTTCAAGCGCGAAACTCTCCTCTTTCGACCCCTTTCATTCTGGTTTTTGGTAGAGAAACGCCTAAGACGCAATATTCAAAATAGTGGAAGGGTGTCTTTGATTTTTTAAAATTTCGGAGTTTTGAAACGGCTGTATCTTATCTTCTAGTAGGCGTATCAAGGATTTTTTTTGGCATATTTCAAGCTCGAAACTCTCCTCTCTTGTGGCATTTCATTCTGGTTTTACGGAGAGAAACGGTTTAGACGCTATCTTCAAAATAGTGGAAGGGTATTTTTAATTTTTTAAAATTTCGAGTTTTTAAACCGCTGTATCTTATCTTTTAGTAGTCGTAATTAGGATTTTTTTGGCTCATTTCAAGCGCGAATCTCTCCTTTTTCGAATCGTTTCATTCGGCTTTTAGGAGTGAAACGGTTTACACGCTATATTCAAAATAGAGGAAGGGTATTTTTGTTTTTTTCAAATTTCGGAGTTTTTAAACGGCTGTATTTTATTTTCTAGTAGGCTTATTTAGGATTTTTTTTGCTCGTTTCTAGCGCGAAACTCTCCTTTTTCGAATCGTTTTATTCGTGATTTTCGGAGAGGAACGTTTCAGACTCTATATTCAAAAGAGTGGAAGGGTATTTTCGATTTTTTAAAATTTCGGAGATTTAAACCGCTTTATCTTATCTTCTAGTATTCGTATTTAGAATTTTTTCGGCTCATTTCAAGTGCGAAACTCTCCTCTTTCGAATCATTTATTTCGGGTATTTCGGAGAGAAACGGTTCAGACTATATATTCAAAATAATGGAAGGGTATTTTTTATTTTTTCAAATTTCGGCGTATTTAAACGGCTGTATTTTATCTTCTAGTATGCTTATTTAGGATTTTTTTGGCTTATTTCAAGCGCGAAACTCTCCTCTTTCGAAACATTTCATTCGGGTTTTGCGGAGAAAAATGATTCAGACGCTATATTCAAAATAGTGAAAGGGTATTTTTGATTTTTTCAAATTTCGGAGTATTCAAACCACTGTATCTTATTTTCTAGTAGGCGTAATTAGGATTTTTTCGGCTCATTTCAAGCGCGAAACTCTCTTCTTTCGTATCATTTCATTCGGGTTTTACGTAGTGAAACGGTTTAGACTCTATATTCAAAATAGTGGAAGGGTATTGTTAATTTTTTCAAATATCGGAGTATTTAAACCGATGTATTTTATCTTCTAGTAGTCTTATTTTGGATTTTTTTGGCTTATTACAAGCGCGAAACTCTCCTCTTTCGAATCCTTTCATTCGGGTTTTTCGGAGAGAACGGTTCAGATGCTATCTTCGAAAGAGTAGAAGAGCATTTTTGATTTTTTAAAATTTCGGAAATTTAAACCGCTGTATCTTATCTTCTAGTAGGTGTATTTAGGATTTCGGAAATTTAAACCGCTGTATCTTATCTTCTAGTAGGTGTATTTAGGATTTTTTCGGCTCATTTCTAGCGCGAAACTCTCCTCTTTCGAATCATTTCATTCGGGTTTTTTGGAGAGAAACGATTCAGACTATATATACAAAATAGTGGAAGGGTACTTTTGATTTGTTAAAATTTCGGAGTTTTAAACCGC
This sequence comes from Apis florea, assembly GCF_048593485.1. Lineage (NCBI taxonomy): Eukaryota > Metazoa > Arthropoda > Insecta > Hymenoptera > Apidae > Apis > Apis florea. The sequence continues at coordinate 4,427 of NW_028256497.1, forward strand.
CTTATCTTATCATCTAGTAGTCGTATTTAGGATTTGTTTGGCTCATTTGAAGCCCGAAACTCTTCTCTTTCGACGCATTTCACTCGGGTTTTTGGTAGAGAAACGGTTCAGACGCTGTATTCAAAATAGTGGGAAGGTATTATTGATTTTTTAAAATTTCGGAGATTTATACCGCTATATCTTATCTTCTAGTAGGGGTATTTAGGATTTTTTTGGCTCATTTCATGCGCGAAACTCTCCTCTCTCGAATCATTTCATTCGGGTTTTTCGGAGTGAAACGGTTCAGACTATATATGCAAAGAGTGGAAGGGTATTTTTGATATTTTAAAATTTCGGAGATTTAAACCGCATTATTTTATCATCTATTAGGCTTATTTAGAATTTTTTTGGCTCGTATCAAGCGTGAAACTCTCCTCTTTCGAACCATTTCATTCGGGTTTTTCGGACAAAAATGGTGCAGCCGCTATATTCAAAATAGTGGAAGAGTATTTTTCATTTTTTAAAATTTCGGAGCTTTAAACCGCTGTATCTTATCTTCTAGTAGGCGTATTTATGATTTTTTTGGCTCATTTCAAGCGCGAAACTCTCCTCTTTCGACTGATTTCATTCGGGTTTTTCGGAGAGAAACGGTTCAGACGCTCCATTCAAAATAGTGGAAGGGTATTTTTGATTTTTTAAAACTTCGAAGTATTTAAACCGCTGTATCTTATCTTCTAGTAGGCGTATTAAGGATTTTTTTGGCTCCCTACAAGCGCGAAACCCACCTCTTTCGAATCATTTCATTCGGGTTTTTCGGAGAGTAACGGTTCAGACGCTATATTCAAAATAGTGGAAAGGTATATTTGATTTTTTAAAATTTCGGAATATTTAAACCGCTGTATCTTATCTTCTAGTAGTCGCATTTTGGATTTTTTGAGCTCATTTCAAGCGCGAAACACTCCTCTTTCGAATCATTTCATTCGGGTTTTTCGGAGAGAAACGGTTCAGACGCTGTATTCAAAATAGTGGAAGGGTATTTTTGATTTTTTAAAATTTCGTAATTTTTAAACCGCTGTATTTTATCTTCTAGTAGGCGTGTTTAGGATTTTTTTGGCTCATTTCAAGCGCGAAATTCTCCTCTTTTGTCGAACTTAATTAGGGTTTTTCGGAGAGGAACGGTTCAGACGTTATATTCAAAATAGTGGAAGGGTATTTTTGATTTTTTAAAATTTTGAAGTTTTTAAACTCCTGCATCTTATCTTCTTGTAGGCGTATTTAGGATTTTTTCGGCTCATTTCAACCGCGAAACTCTCCTCTTTCGTATCATTTCATTCTGGTTTTACTGAGTGAAACGGTTTAGAAGCTATATTCAAAATAGTGGAAGGGTATTGTTGATTTTTTCAAATTTCGGAGTATTTAAAACGCTGTATCTAATCTTATAATAGGCGTATTTAGGATTTTTTCGGCTCATTTCAAGCGCGAAACTCTCCTCTTTCGACCCCTTTCATTCTGGTTTTTGGTAGAGAAACGCCTAAGACGCAATATTCAAAATAGTGGAAGGGTGTCTTTGATTTTTTAAAATTTCGGAGTTTTGAAACGGCTGTATCTTATCTTCTAGTAGGCGTATCAAGGATTTTTTTTGGCATATTTCAAGCTCGAAACTCTCCTCTCTTGTGGCATTTCATTCTGGTTTTACGGAGAGAAACGGTTTAGACGCTATCTTCAAAATAGTGGAAGGGTATTTTTAATTTTTTAAAATTTCGAGTTTTTAAACCGCTGTATCTTATCTTTTAGTAGTCGTAATTAGGATTTTTTTGGCTCATTTCAAGCGCGAATCTCTCCTTTTTCGAATCGTTTCATTCGGCTTTTAGGAGTGAAACGGTTTACACGCTATATTCAAAATAGAGGAAGGGTATTTTTGTTTTTTTCAAATTTCGGAGTATTTAAACGGCTGTATTTTATTTTCTAGTAGGCTTATTTAGGATTTTTTTTGCTCGTTTCTAGCGCGAAACTCTCCTTTTTCGAATCGTTTTATTCGTGATTTTCGGAGAGGAACGTTTCAGACTCTATATTCAAAAGAGTGGAAGGGTATTTTCGATTTTTTAAAATTTCGGAGATTTAAACCGCTTTATCTTATCTTCTAGTATTCGTATTTAGAATTTTTTCGGCTCATTTCAAGTGCGAAACTCTCCTCTTTCGAATCATTTATTTCGGGTATTTCGGAGAGAAACGGTTCAGACTATATATTCAAAATAATGGAAGGGTATTTTTTATTTTTTCAAATTTCGGCGTATTTAAACGGCTGTATTTTATCTTCTAGTATGCTTATTTAGGATTTTTTTGGCTTATTTCAAGCGCGAAACTCTCCTCTTTCGAAACATTTCATTCGGGTTTTGCGGAGAAAAATGATTCAGACGCTATATTCAAAATAGTGAAAGGGTATTTTTGATTTTTTCAAATTTCGGAGTATTCAAACCACTGTATCTTATTTTCTAGTAGGCGTAATTAGGATTTTTTCGGCTCATTTCAAGCGCGAAACTCTCTTCTTTCGTATCATTTCATTCGGGTTTTACGTAGTGAAACGGTTTAGACTCTATATTCAAAATAGTGGAAGGGTATTGTTAATTTTTTCAAATATCGGAGTATTTAAACCGATGTATTTTATCTTCTAGTAGTCTTATTTTGGATTTTTTTGGCTTATTACAAGCGCGAAACTCTCCTCTTTCGAATCCTTTCATTCGGGTTTTTCGGAGAGAACGGTTCAGATGCTATCTTCGAAAGAGTAGAAGAGCATTTTTGATTTTTTAAAATTTCGGAAATTTAAACCGCTGTATCTTATCTTCTAGTAGGTGTATTTAGGATTTCGGAAATTTAAACCGCTGTATCTTATCTTCTAGTAGGTGTATTTAGGATTTTTTCGGCTCATTTCTAGCGCGAAACTCTCCTCTTTCGAATCATTTCATTCGGGTTTTTTGGAGAGAAACGATTCAGACTATATATACAAAATAGTGGAAGGGTACTTTTGATTTGTTAAAATTTCGGAGTTTTAAACCGCCTTATCTTATCATCTAGTAGTCGTATTTAGGATTTGTTTGGCTCATTTGAAGCCCGAAACTCTTCTCTTTCGACGCATTTCACTCGGGTTTTTGGTAGAGAAACGGTTCAGACGCTGTATTCAAAATAGTGGGAAGGTATTATTGATTTTTTAAAATTTCGGAGATTTATACCGCTATATCTTATCTTCTAGTAGGGGTATTTAGGATTTTTTTGGCTCATTTCATGCGCGAAACTCTCCTCTCTCGAATCATTTCATTCGGGTTTTTCGGAGTGAAACGGTTCAGACTATATATGCAAAGAGTGGAAGGGTATTTTTGATATTTTAAAATTTCGGAGATTTAAACCGCATTATTTTATCATCTATTAGGCTTATTTAGAATTTTTTTGGCTCGTATCAAGCGTGAAACTCTCCTCTTTCGAACCATTTCATTCGGGTTTTTCGGACAAAAATGGTGCAGCCGCTATATTCAAAATAGTGGAAGAGTATTTTTCATTTTTTAAAATTTCGGAGCTTTAAACCGCTGTATCTTATCTTCTAGTAGGCGTATTTATGATTTTTTTGGCTCATTTCAAGCGCGAAACTCTCCTCTTTCGAATCCTTTCATTCGGGTTATTCGGAGAGAACGGTTCAGATGCTATCTTCGAAAGAGTAGAAGAGCATTTTTGATTTTTTAAAATTTCGGAAATTTAAACCGCTGTATCTTATCTTCTAGTAGGTGTATTTAGGATTTTTTCGGCTCATTTCTAGCGCGAAACTCTCCTCTTTCGAATCATTTCATTCGGGTTTTTTGTAGAGAAACGATTCAGACTATATATTCAAAATAGTGGAAGGGTACTTTTGATTTGTTAAAATTTCGGATGTTTAAACCGCCTTATCATATTTCTAGTAGGCTTATTTAGGATTTTTTTGGCTTATTTCAACCGCGAAACTCTCCTGTTTCGAATCATTTCATTCGGGTTTTTCGTAGAGAAACGGTTCAGACTCTATATTCAAAATAGTGGAAGAGTATTTTTGATTTTTTAAAATTTCGGAGTTTTAAACCGCTGTATCTTATCATATAGTAGTGGTATTTAGGATTTTTTGGCTCATTTGAAGCGCGAAACTCTCCTCTTTCGAATCATTTAATTCGGGTTTTTCGGAGAGAAACGGTTCAGACTATATATTCAAAATAGTGGAAGGGTACTTTTGATTTGTTAAAATTTCGGAGCTTTAAACCGCCTTATCTTATCTTCTAGTAGTCGTATTTAGGATTTGTTTGGCTCATTTGAAGCCCGAAACTCTTCTCTTTCGACGCATTTCATTCGGGTTTTTGGTAGAGAAACGGTTCAGACGCTGTATTCAAAATAGTGGGAAGGTATTTTTGATTTTTTAAAATTTCGGAGATTTATACCGCTGTATTTTATCTTCTAGTAGGGGTATTTAGGATTTTTTTGGCTCATTTCATGCGCGAAACTCTCCTCTCTCGAATCATTTCATTCGGGTTTTTCGTAGAGAAACGGTTCAGACTCTATATTCAAAATAGTGGAAGAGAAATTTTTGATTTTTTAAAATTTCGTAATTTTTAAACCGCTGATCTTATCTTCTAGTAGGCGTATTTAGGATTTTTTCCGCTCATTTCAAGCGGGAAACTCTCCTCTTTCGACTCATTTCATTCGGGTTATTGGTAGAGAAACGGATAAAACGCTATATTTAAAATAGTGGAAGGGTATTTTTGATTTTTTTAAATTTTTGAGTATTTAAACAGCTGCATCTTATCTTCTTGTAGGCGTATTTAGGATTTTTTCGGCTCATTTCAACCGCGAAACTCTCCTCTTTCGTATCATTTCATTCTGGTTTTACTGAGTGAAACGGTTTAGAAGCTATATTCAAAATAGTGGAAGGGTATTGTTGATTTTTTCAAATTTCGGAGTATTTAAAACGCTGTATCTAATCTTATAATAGGCGTATTTAGGATTTTTTCTGCTCATTTCAAGCGCGAAACTCTCCTCTTTCGACCCCTTTCATTCTGGTTTTTGGTAGAGAAACGCCTAAGACGCAATATTCAAAATAGTGGAAGGGTGTCTTTGATTTTTTAAAATTTCGGAGTTTTGAAACGGCTGTATCTTATCTTCTAGTAGGCGTATCAAGGATTTTTTTTGGCATATTTCAAGCTCGAAACTCTCCTCTCTTGTGGCATTTCATTCTGGTTTTACGGAGAGAAACGGTTTAGACGCTATCTTCAAAATAGTGGAAGAGCATTTTTGATTTTTTAAAATTTCGGAGTATTCAAACCGCTGTATCATATCTTCTCGTAGGCGTATTTAGGATTTTTTTGGCTCATTTCAAGCGCGAAATTCTCCTCTTTTGAATCATTTCATTCGGTTTTTTCAGAGAGAAACGGTTCAGACGCTATATTCAAAATAGTGGAAAGGTATTTTTGATTTTTTAGAATTTTGTAGATTTAAGCCGCTATATCTTATTTTCTAGTAGGGGTATTTAGGATTTTTTTGGTTCATTTCAATCGCGAAACTCTCCTGTTTCGAATCGTTTCATTCGGGTTTTTCGGAGAGAAACGGTTCAGACGCAATATATAAAATAGTGGAAGGGTATTTTTGATTTTCTAAAATTTCGGAGTATTTAAACCGCTGTATCATATCTTCTAGTATGCGTATTTAGGATTTTTTTGGCTCCTTACAAGCGCGAAACTCTCCTCTTTCGACGCATTATTTTCCGGTTTTTCGGAGAGGAACGGTTCAGACGCTATATTCAAAAGAGTGGAAGGGTATTTTTGATTTTTTAAAATTTCGAAGTTTTTAAACCACTGTATCTTATCTTCTAGTATGCGTATTTAGGATTATTTGGCTCGTTAGAAGCGCGAAACTCTCCTCTTTCTACGGAATTCATTCGAGTTTTTCGGAGAGGAACGGTTCAGACGATATATTCAAAATTGTGGAAGGGTATTTTTGATTTTTTAAAATTTCGAAGCTTTTAAACCGCTGTATCTTATCTTCTAGTAGGCGTATTAAGGATTTTTTTGACACTTTACAAGCGCGAAACTATCCTCTTTCGAACCATTTCATTCGTGTTTTTCGGAGAGAAACAGTTGAGACGCTATATTCAAAAGAGTGGAAGGGAATTTTTGATTTTTTAAAATTTCGAAGTTTTTAAACCGCTGTATCTTATCTTCTAGTAGGCGTATTTAGGATTTTTTTGGCTCCTTACAAGCGCGAAACACTCCTCTTTCGACTGATTTCATTCAGGTTTTTCGGAGAGAAACGGCTCAGACGCTACATTCAAAAGAGTGGAAGGATATTTTTGATTTTTTAAAATTTCGACGTCTTTAAACCGCTGTATCTTATCTTTTAGTAGGCGTATTTAGGATTTTTTTCGCTCACAACAAGCGCGATTCCCTCCTCTTTCGAATCATTTTATTCGAGTTTTTCGGAGAGAAACGGTTCAGACGCTATATTCAAAATAGTGGAAGGGTATTTTTGATTTTTTAAAATTTCGAAGTCTTCAAACCGCTGCATCTTATCTTCTAGTAGGCGTATTTAGGATTTTTTGGGCTCATTTCAAGTGCGAAACTCTCCACTTTCGACTGATTTCACTCGGGTTTTTCGGAGAGAAACGGTTCAGACGCTATATTCAAATTAGTGGAAGGGTATTTTTGATTTTTTAAAATTTCGAAGTCTTCAAACCGCTGCATCTTATCTTCTAGTAGGCGTATTTAGTATTTTTTGGGCTCATTTCAAGCGCGAAACACTCCTCCTTCGAATCATTTCATTCGGGTTTTTCGGAGAGAAACGGTTAAGACGCTATATTCAAATTAGTGGAAGGGTATTTTTGATTTTTTAAAATTTCGAAGTCTTCAAACCGCTGCATCTTATCTTCTAGTAGGCGTATTAAGGATTTTTTTGGCTCCTTACAAGCGCGAAACTCTCCTCTTTCGACTGATTTCATTCGGCTTTTTCGGAGAGAAACGGTTAAGATGCTATATACGAAATAGTGGAAGGGTATTTTTGATTTTTTAAAATTTTGAAGTATATAAACCGCTGTATCTTATCTTCTAGTAGGCGTATTTAGGATTTTCTTGGCTCATTTCAAGCGCGAAACTCTCCTCTTTCGACTCATTTCATTCGGGTTTTCCGGAGATAAACGGTTCAGACACTATATTCAAAATAGTGGAATGGTATTTTTGATTTTTTAAAATTTCGAAGTATTTAAACCGCTGTATCTTATCTTCTAGTAGGCGTATTAAGGATTTTTTTGACTCTTTACAAGCGCGAAACTATCCTCTTTCGAACCATTTCATTCGGGTTTTTCGGAGATAAACGGTTGAGACGCTATATTCAAAAGAGTGGAAGGGTATTTTTGATTTTTTAAAATTTCGAAGTATTTAAGCCGCTGTATCTTATCTTCTAGTAGGCGTATTTAGGATTTTTTGGACTCATTTCAAGCGCGAAACTCTCCTCTTTCGACTGATTTCATTCGGGTTTTTCGGAGAGAAGCGGTTCAGACGATATATTCAAAATAGAGGAAGGGTATTTTTGATTTTTTAAAATTTCGAAGTATATAAACCGCTGTATCTTATCTTTTAGTAGGCGTATTTAGGATTTTTTTGGCTCCTACAAGCGCGAAATCCTCCTCTTTCGAATCATTTCATTCGGAGAGAAACGGTTAAGACGCTATATTCAAATTAGTGGAAGGGTATTTTTGATTTTTTAAAATTTCGAAGGTTTTAAACGGCTGTATCTTATCTTCTAGTTGGCGTATTAAGGATTTTTTTGACAATTTACAAGCGCGAAACTATCCTCTTTCGAACCATTTCATTCGGGTTTTTCGGAGAGAAACTGTTGAGACGCTATATTCAAAAGAGTGGAAGGGTATTTTTGATTTTTTAAATTTTCGAAGTTTTTAAACCGCTGTATCTTATCTTCTAGTAGACGTATTTAGGATTTTTTGGGCTCATTTCAAGTGCGAAACTCTCCACTTTCGACTGATTTCACTCGGGTTTTTCGGAGAGAAACGGTTCAGACGCTATATTCAAAGTAGTGGAAGGGTATTTTTGATTCTTTGAAATTTCGGGATTTTTAAACCGCTGTATCTTATCTTCTAGTAGGCGTGTTTAGGATATTTTTGGCTCATTTCAAGCGCGAAACTCTCCTCTTTCGAACCATTTCACTCGGGTTTTTCGGAGAGAAACGGATCAGACGCTATATTCAAAGTAGTGGAAGGGTATTTTTGATTTTTTAAAATTTCGTAGTTTTTAAACTGCTGTATCTTATCATATAGTACGCGTATTTAGGATTTTTTTGGCTCATTTCAAGCGCGAAACTCTCCTCTTTCGTCGGACTTCATTCGGGTTTTCCGGAGAGGAACGGTTCAGACGCTATATTCAAAGTAGTGGAAGGGTATTTTTGATTTTTTAAAATTTCGTAATTTTTAAACCGCTGTATCTTATCTTCTAGTAGGCGTGTTTAGGATTTTTTTGGCTCATTTCAAGCGCGAAACTCTCCTCTTTCGTCGGACTTCATTCGGGTTTTCCGGAGAGGAACGGTTCAGACGATATATTCAAAATAGTGGAAGGGTATATTTGATTTTTTAAAATTTCGAAGTCTTTAAACTACTGTATCTTTTCTTCTAGTAGGCGAATTTAGTATTTTTTGGGCTCATTTCAAGCGCGAAACACTCCTCTTTCGAATCACTTCATTCGGGTTTTTCGGAGAGAAACGGTTCAAACGCTATATTCAAAATAATGGAAGGGTATTTTTGATTTTTTAAAATTTCGTAGTATTTATACCGCTGTATCTTATCTTCTAGTAGGCGTATTAAAGATTTTTTTGGCTCCTTACAAGCGCAAAACTCTCCTCTTTCGACTGATTTCATTCGGGTTTTCCGGAGAGAAACGGTTCAGACGCAATATATAAAATAGTGGAAGGGTATTTTTGATTTTCTAAAATTTCGGAGTATTTAAACCCCTGTATCATATGTTCTAGTACGCGTATTTAGGATTTTTTTGGCAAATTTCAAGCGCGAAACTCTCCTCTTTCGAATCATTTCATTCGGATTTTTCGGAGAGATACGGTTCAGACGCTATATTCAAAATATTGAAAGGGTATCTTTGATTTTTTAAAATTTCGAAGTTTTTAAACCGCTGTATCATATGTTCTAGTACGCGTATTTAGGATTTTTTTGGCAAATTTCAAGCGCGAAACTCTCCTCCGAGTCATTTCATTCGGGTTTTTCGGAGAGAAACGGTTCAGACGCTATATTCAAAATAGTGCAAGGGTATTTTTGATTTTTTAAAATTTCGAAGTTTTTAAACCGCTGTATCTTATCTTCTAGTAGTCGCATTTAGGATTTTTTGAGCTCATTTCAAGCGCGAAACACTCCTCGTTCGACGGATTTTATTCGAGTTTTTCGGAGAGGAACGGTTCAGACGCAATATTCAAAATAGTGGAAGGGTATTTTTGATTCTTTAAAATTTCGGGATATTTAAACCGCTGTATCTTATCTTGTAGTAGGCATATTTAGGATTTTTTTAGCTCCTTACAAGCGCGAAACTCTCCTCTTTCGACTGATTTCATTCGGGTTTTTCGGAGAGAAACGGTTCAGACGCTCCATTCAAAATAGTGGAAGGGTATTTTTGATTTTTTAAAATTTCGAAGTATTTAAACCGCTGTATCTTATCTTCTAGAAGGCGTATTTAGGATTTTTTTGGCTTCTTACAAGCGCGAAGATCACCTCTTTCGACGAATTTCATTCGGGTTTTTCTGAGAGGAACGGTTTAGACGCTATATTCAAAAGAGTGGAAGGGTATTTTTGATTTTTTAAAATTTCGAAGTATTTAAACCGCTGTATCTTATCTTCTAGAAGGCGTATTTAGGATTTTTTTGGCTCATTTCAAGCGCGAAACTCTCCTCTTTCGACTGATTTCATTCGGGTTTTTCGGAGAGAAACGGTTCAGACGCTCCATTCAAAATAGTGGAAGGGTATTTTTGATTTTTTAAAACTTCGAAGTATTTAAACCGCTGTATCTTATCTTCTAGTAGGCGTATTTAGGATTTTTTTGGCTCCCTACAAGCGCGAAACCCACCTCTTTCGAATCATTTCATTCGGGTTTTTCGGAGAGAAACGGTTCAGACGCTATATTCAAAATAGTGGAAAGGTATATTTGATTTTTTAAAATTTCGGAATATTTAAACCGCTGTATCTTATCTTCTAGTAGTCGCATTTTGGATTTTTTGAGCTCATTTCAAGCGCGAAACACTCCTCTTTCGAATCATTTTATTCGGGTTTTTCGGAGAGAAACGGTTCAGACGCTGTATTCAAAATAGTGGAAGGGTATTTTTGATTTTTTAAAATTTCGTAATTTTTAAACCGCTGTATTTTATCTTCTAGTAGGCGTGTTTAGGATTTTTTTGGCTCATTTCAAGCGCGAAACTCTCCTCTTTTGTCGAACTTAATTAGGGTTTTTCGGAGAGAAACGGTTCAGACGCTATATTCAAAATAGTGGAAGGGTATTTTTGATTTTTTAAAATTTCGAAGTTTTTAAACTCCTGTATCTTATCTTCTAGTAGGCGTATTTAGGATTTTTTTGGCTCATTTCAAGCGCGAAACTCTCCTCTTTCGAAACATTTCACTCGGGTTTTTCGGAGAGAAACGGTTTAGACGCTATATTCAAAGTAGTGGAAGGGTATTTTTGATTTTTTAAAATTTCGTAGTTTTTAAACCGCTGTATCTTATCTTCTATTAGGCGTATTTAGGATTTTTTTGGCTCCCTACAAGCGAGAAACCCTCCTCTTTCGAATCATTTCATGCGGGTTTTTCGGAGAGAAACGGTTCAAACGCTATATTAAAATAAGTGGAAGGGTATTTTTGATTTTTTAAAATTTCGGAAGTTTTTAAACTGCTGTATCTTATCTTCTAGTAGGCGTATTTAGTATTTTTTTGGCTCACTACAAGCACGAAACTCTCCTCTTTCGACTCATTTCATTCGGATTTTTCGGAGAGAAACGGTTCAGACGATATATTCAAAAGAGTGGAAGGGTATTTTTAATTTTTTAAAATTTCGAAGTATTTAAACCGCTGTATCTTATCTTCTAGTAGGCTTATTTAGGATTTTTTTGGCTCCCTACAAGCGCGAAACCCTCCTCTTTCGAATCATTTCATTCGGGTTTTTCGGAGAGAAACGGTTCAGACGCTATATTCAAAATAGTGCAAGGGTATTTTTAATTTTTTAAAATTTCGAAGTATTTAAACCGCTGTATCTTATCTTCTAGTAGGCGTATTTAGGATTTTTTTGGCTCCCTACAAGTGCGAAACTCTCCTCTTTCGAATCATTTCATTCGGAGAGAAACGGTTCAGATGCTATTTTAATAATAGTGGAAGGGTATTATTGATTTTTTAAAATTTCGTAATTTTTAAACCGCTCTATCTTATCTTCTAGTAGGCGTATTTAGGATTTTTTGAGCTCATTTCAAGCGTGAAACATTCCTCTTTCGAATCACTTCATTCGGGTTTTTCGGAGAGGAACGGTTCAGACGCTACATTCAAAATAGTGGAAGGGTATTTTAGTTTTTTTAAAATTTTGAAGACTTTAAACCGCTGTATCTTATATTCTAGTAGGCGTGTTTAGGATATTTTTGGCTCATTTCAAGCGCGAAATTCTCCTCTTTCGAATCATTTCATTATGGTTTTTCGGAGAGAAACGGTTGAGACGCTATATTCAAAATAGTGGAAGGGTATTTTTGATTGTTTAAAATTTCGAAGTTTTCAAACCGCTGTATCTTATCTTCTAGTCGGCGTATTAAGGATTTTTTTGGCTCCTTACAAGCGCGAAACTCTCCTCTTTCGACTGATTTCGTTCGTGTTTTTCGGAGAGAAACAGTTTAGATGCTATATGTAAAATAGTGGAAGGATATTTTTGATTTTTTAAAATTTCGGAATTTTTAAACCGCTGTATCTTATCTTCTAGTAGGCGTATTTAGGATTTTTTTGGCTCCCTACAATCGCGAAAACCACCTCTTTCGAATCATTTCATTCGGGTTTTTCGGAGAGAAACGGTGCAGACGCTATATTCAAATTAGTGGAAGGGTATTTTTTATTTTTTAAAATTTCGTAGTATTTAAACCGCTGTATCTTATCTTCTAGTAGGCGTATTTAGGATTTTTTTGGCTCCCTACAAGCGCGAAACTCTCCTCTTTCGTACCATTTCATTCGGGTTTTTCGGAGAGAAACGGTTCAGACGCTATATTCAAAGAAGTGGAAGGGTATTTTTGATTTTTTAAAATTTCGTAGTCTTTTAAACCGCTGTATCTTATCTTCTATTAGGCGTATTTAGGATTTTTTTGGCTCCCTACAAGCGCGAAACTCTCCTCATTCGAATCATTTCATTCGGGTTTTTCGGAGAGAAACGGTTCAGACGCTATATTCAAAATAGTGGAAGGGTATTTTTGATTTTTTAAAATTTCGGAATTTTTAAACCGCTGTATCTTATATTCTAGTAGGCGTGTTTATGATTTTTTCGGCTCATTTCAAGCGCGAAACTCTCCTCCGAGTCATTTCATTCGGGTTTTTCGGAGAGAAACGGTTCAGACGCTATATTCAAAATAGTGCAAGGGTATTTTTAATTTTTTAAAATTTCGAAGTATTTAAACCGCTGTATCTTATCTTCTAGTAGGCGTATTTAGGATTTTTTTGGCTCCCTACAAGTGCGAAACTCTCCTCTTTCGAATCATTTCATTCGGAGAGAAACGGTTCAGACGCTATTTTAATAATAGTGGAAGGGTATTATTGATTTTTTAAAATTTCGTAATTTTTAAACCGCTCTATCTTATCTTCTAGTAGGCGTATTTAGGATTTTTTGAGCTCATTTCAAGCGTGAAACACTCCTCTTTCGAATCACTTCATTCGGGTTTTTCGGAGAGGAACGGTTCAGACGCTACATTCAAAAGAGTGGAAGGGTATTTTAGTTTTTTTAAAATTTTGAAGACTTTAAACCGCTGTATCTTATATTCTAGTAGGCGTGTTTAGGATATTTTTGGCTCATTTCAAGCGCGAAATTCTCCTCTTTCGAATCGTTTCATTATGGTTTTTCGGAGAGAAACGGTTGAGACGCTATATTCAAAATAGTGGAAGGGTATTTTTGATTTTTTAAAATTTCGAAGTTTTCAAACCGCTGTATCTTATCTTCTAGTCGGCGTATTAAGGATTTTTTTGGCTCCTTACAAGCGCGAAACTCTCCTCTTTCAACTGATTTCGTTCGTGTTTTTCGGAGAGAAACAGTTTAGATGCTATATGTAAAATAGTGGAAGGATATTTTTGATTTTTTAAAATTTCGGAATTTTTAAACCGCTGTATCTTATCTTCTAGTAGGCGTATTTAGGATTTTTTTGGCTCCCTACAAGCGCGAAAACCACCTCTTTCGAATCATTTCATTCGGGTTTTTCGGAGAGAAACGGTGCAGAAGCTATATTCAAATTAGTGGAAGGGTATTTTTTATTTTTTAAAATTTCGTAGTATTTAAACCGCTGTATCTTATCTTCTAGTAGGCGTATTTAGGATTTTTTTGGCTCCCTACAAGCGCGAAACTCTCCTCTTTCGTACCATTTCATTCGGGTTTTTCGGAGAGAAACGGTTCAGACGCTATATTCAAAGAAGTGGAAGGGTATTTTTGATTTTTTAAAATTTCGTAGTCTTTTAAACCGCTGTATCTTATCTTCTATTAGGCGTATTTAGGATTTTTTTGGCTCCCTACAAGCGCGAAACTCTCCTCATTCGAATCATTTCATTCGGGTTTTTCGGGGAGAAACGGTTCAGACGCTATATTCAAAATAGTGGAAGGGTATTTTTGATTTTTTAAAATTTCGTAATTTTTAAACCGCTGTATCTTATCTTCTAGTAGGCGTGTTTAGGATATTTTTGGCTCATTTCAAGCGCGAAATTCTCCTCTTTCGAATCGTTTCATTATGCTTTTTCGGAGAGAAACGGTTGAGACGCTATATTCAAAATAGTGGAAGGGTATTTTTGTTTTTTTAAAATTTCGAAGTATTCAAACCGCTGTATCTTATCTTCTAGTAGGCGTATTAAGGATTTTTTTGGCTCCTTACAAGCGCGAAACTCTCCTCTTTCGACTGATTTCGTTCGGGTTTTTCGGAGAGAAACAGTTTAGATGCTATATTTAAAAGAGTGGAAGGATATTTTTGATTTTTTAAAATTTCGGAATTTTTAAACCGCTGTATCTTATCTTCTAGTAGGCGTATTTAGGATTTTTTTGGCTCCCTACAAGCGCGAAACCCTCCTCTTTCGAATCATTTCATTCGGAGAGAAACGGTTCAGACGCTATATTCAAAATAGTGGAAGGGTATTTTTGATTCTTTAAAATTTCGAAATATTTAAACCGCTGTATCTTATCTTGTAGTAGGCATATTTAGGATTTTTTTAGCTCATTACAAGCGCGAAACTCTCCTCTTTCGACCGATTTCGTTCGGGTTTTTCGGAGAGAAACAGTTTAGATGCTATATTCAAAATAGTGGAAGGATATTTTTGATTTTTTAAAATTTCGGAATCTTTAAACCGCTGTATCTTATCTTCTAGTAGGCGTATTAAGGATTTTTTTGGCTCCCTACAAGCGCGAAAACCACCTCTTTCGAATCATTTCATTCGGGTTTTTCGGAGAGAAACGGTGCAGACGCTATATTCAAAATAGTGGAAGGGTATTTTTTATTTTTTAAAATTTCGAAGTATTTAAACCGCTGTATCTTAACTTCTAGTAGGCGTATTTAGGATTCTTTTGGCTCCCTACAAGGGCGAAACTCTCCTCTTTCGAATCATTTCATTCGGAGAGAAACGGTTCAGACGCAATATTCAAAATAGTGGAAGGGTATTTTTGATTCTTTAAAATTTCGGGATCTTTAAACCGCTGTATCTTATCTTGTAGTAGGCATATTTAGGATTTTTTTAGCTCATTACAAGCGCGAAACTCTCCTCTTTCGACCGATTTCGTTCGGGTTTTTCGGAGAGAAACAGTTTAGATGCTATATTTAAAATAGTGGAAGGATATTTTTGATTTTTTAAAATTTCGGAATTTTTAAACCGCTGTATCTTATCTTCTAGTAGGCGTATTTAGGATTTTTTTGGCTCCCTACAAGCGCGAAAACCACCTCTTTCGAATCATTTCATTCGGGTTTTTCGGAGAGAAACGGTGCAGACGCTATATTCAAAATAGTGGAAGGGTATTTTTTATTTTTTAAAATTTCGAAGTATTTAAACCGCTGTATCTTATCTTCTAGTAGGCGTATTTAGGATTTTTTTGGCTCCCTACAAGCGCGAAACTCTCCTCTTTCGAATCATTTCATTCGGAGAGAAACGGTTCAGACGCAATATTCAAAATAGTGGAAGGGTATTTTTGATTCTTTAAAATTTCGAAGTATTTAAACCGCTGTATCTTATCTTCTAGTAGGCGTATTTAGGATTTTTTTGGCTCCCTACAAGGGCGAAACTCTCCTCTTTCGACTGATTTCATTCGGGTTTTTCGGAGAGAAACGGTTCAGACGTTATATTCAAAGTAGTGGAAGGGTATTTTTGATTTTTTAAAATTTCGAAGTGTTTAAACCACTGTATCTTATCTTCTAATAGGCGTATTTAGGATTTTTTTGGCTCCTTATAAGCGCGAAGATCACCTCCTTCGACGCATTTCATTCGGGTTTTTCTGAGAGGAACGGTTTAGACGCTAAATTCAAAATAGTGGAAGGGTATTTTTGATTTTTTAAAATTTCGTAGTCTTTTAAACCGCTGTATCTTATCTTCTAGAAGGCGTATTTAGGATTTTTTTGGCTCATTTCAAGCGCGAAACTCTCCTCTTTCGACTTATTTCATTCGGGTTTTTCGGAGAGAAACGGTTCGGACGCTATATTCAAAAGAGTGAAAGGGTATTTTTTATTTTTTAAAATTTCGAAGTATTTAAACCGCTGTATCATATCTTCTAGTAGGCGTATTTAGGATTTTTTTGGCTCCCTACAAGCGCGAAACTCTCCTCTTTCGAATCATTTCATTCGGAGAGAAACGGTTCAGACGCTATTTTAAAAATAGTGGAAGGGTATTTTTGATTTTTTAAAATTTCGTAATTTTTAAACCGCTCTATCTTATCTTCTAGTAGGCGTATTTAGGATTTTTCGAGCACATTTCAAGCGCAACACTCCTCTTTCGAATCATTTCATTCGGGTTTTTCGGAGAGGAACGGTTCAGACGCTACATTCAAAATAGTGGAAGGGTATTTTTGTTTTTTTAAAATTTTGAAGTCTTTAAACCGCTGTATCTTATATTCTAGTAGGCGTGTTTATGATCTTTTCGGCTCATTTCAAGCGCGATACTCTCCTCCGAGTCATTTCATTCGGGTTTTTCGGAGAGAAACGGTTCAGACGCTATATTCAAAATAGTGCAAGGGTATTTTTGATTTTTTAAAATTTCGAAGTTTTTAAACCGCTGTATCTTATCTTCTAGTAGGCGTATTTAGGATTTTTTTGGCTCCCTACAAGCGCGAAAACCACCTCTTTCGAATCATTTCATTCGGGTTTTTCGGAGAGAAACGGTGCAGACGCAATATTTAAAATAGTGGAAGGGTACTTTTTATTTTTTAAAATTTCGAAGTATTTAAACCGCTGTATCTTATCTTCTAGTAGTCGCATTTTGGATCTTTTGAGCTCTTTTCAAGCGCGAAACACTCCTCTTTCGAATCATTTCATTCGGGTTTTTCGGAGAGAAACGGTTAAGACGCTATATTCAAAATAGTGGAAGGGTATTTTTGATTTTTTAAAATTTCGAAGTATTTAAACCGCTGTATCTTACCTTTTAGTAAGCGTTTTTAGGATTTTTTTGGCTCCCTACAAGCGCGAAACCCTCCTCTTTCGAATCATTTCATTCGGGTTTTTCGGAGAGAAACGGTTCAGACGCTATATTCAAAAGAGTGGAAGGGTATTTTTGATTTTTTAAAATTTCGAAGTATTTAAACCGCTGTATCTTATCTTCTAGAAGGCGTATTTAGGATTTTTTTGGCTCATTTCAAGCGCGAAACTCTCCTCTTTCGACTTATTCCATTCGGGTTTTTCGGAGAGAAACGGTTCAGACGCTATATTCAAAATAGTGGAAGGGTATTTTTGATTTTTTAAAATTTCGTAGTCTTTAAACCGCTGTATCTTATCTTCTATTAGGCGTATTTAGGATTTTTTTGGCTCCCTACAAGCGCGAAACTCTCCTCTTTCGAATCATTTCATTCGGGTTTTTCGGAGAGAAACGGTTCAGTTGCAATATTAAAAAAAGTGGAAGGGTATTTTTGATTTTTTAAAATTTCGGAATTTTTAAACCGCTGTATCTTATCTTCTAGTAGGCGTATTTAGTATTTTTTTGGCTCATTTCAAGCACGAAACACTCCTCTTTCGACTCATTTCATTCGGGTTTTTCGGAGAGAAACGGTTCAGACGCTATGTTCAAAATAGTGGAAGGGTATTCTTGATTTTTTAAAATTTCGGAGTTTTTAAACCGCTGTATCTTATCTTCTAGTAGGCGTATTTAGGATTTTTTTGGCTCCCTACAAGCGCGAAACCCTCCTCTTTCGAATCATTTCATTCGGGTTTTTCGGAGAGAAACTGTTCAGACGCTATATTCAAAATAGTGGAAGGGTATTTTTGATTTTTTAAAATTTCGGAATTTTTAAACCGCTGTATCTTATATTCTAGTAGACGTGTTTAAGATTTTTTCGGCTCATTTCAAGCGCGAAACTCTCCTCCGAGTCATTTCATTCGGGTTTTTCGGAGAGAAACGGTTCAGACGCTATATTCAAAATAGTGCAAGGGTATTTTTGATTTTTTAAAATTTCGAAGTTTTTAAACCGCTGTATCTTATCTTCTAGTAGTCGCATTTAGGATTTTTTGAGCTCATTTCAAGCGCGAAACACTCCTCTTTCGACGGATTTTATTCGAGTTTTTCGGAGAGGAACGGTTCAGACGCAATATTCAAAATAGTGGAAGGTTATTTTTGATTTTTTAAAATTTCGGGATTTTTAAACCGCTGTATCTTATCTTGTAGTAGGCATATTTAGGATTTTTTTAGCTCCTTACAAGCGCGAAACTCTCCTCTTTCGACTTATTTCATTCGGGTTTTTCGGAGAGAAACGGTTCAGACGCTATATTCAAAATAGTGGAAGGGTATTTTTTATTTTTTAAAATTTCGAAGTATTTAAACCGCTGTATCTTATCTTCTAGTAGGCGTATTTAGGATTTTTTTGGCTCCCTACAAGCGCGAAACCCTCCTCTTTCGAATCATTTCATTCGGGTTTTTCGGAGAGAAACTGTTCAGACGCTATATTCAAAATAGTGGAAGGGTATTTTTGATTTTTTAAAATTTCGGAATTTTTAAACCGCTGTATCTTATATTCTAGTAGACGTGTTTAAGATTTTTTCGGCTCATTTCAAACGCGAAACTCTCCTCCGAGTCATTACATTCGGGTTTTTCGGAGAGGAACGGTTCAGACGCTACATTCAAAATAGTGGAAGGGTATGTTTGTGTTTTTAAAATTTTGAAGTCTTTAAACCGCTGTATCTTATCTTCTAGTAGGCGAATATAGTATTTTTTGGGCTCATTTGGAGCGCGAAACACTCCTCTTTCGAATCATTTCATTCGGGTTTTTCGGAGAGAAACGGTTCAGACGCTATATTCAAAATAGTGGAAGGGAATTTTTGATTTTTTAAAATTTCGTAGTATTTATACCGCTGTATCTTATCTTCTAGTAGTCGTATTAAGGATTTTTTTGGCTCCTTACAAGCGCAAAACTCTCCTCTTTCGACTGATTTCATTCGGGTTTTCCGGAGAGAAACGGTTCAGACGCAATATATAAAATAGTGGAAGGGTATTTTTGATTTTCTAAAATTTCGGAGTATTTAAACCGCTGTATCTTATCTTCTATTAGGCGTATTTAGGATTTTTTTGGCTCCCTACAAGCGCGAAACTCTCCTCATTCGAATCATTTCATTCGGGTTTTTCGGAGAGAAACGGTTCAGATGCTATATTCAAAATAGTGGAAGGGTATTTTTGATTTTTTAAAATTTCGTAATATTTAAACCGCTGTATCTTATCTTCTAGTAGGCGTGTTTAGGATATTTTTGGCGCATTTCAAGCGAGAAATTCTCCTCTTTTGAGTCATTTCATTATGGTTTTTCGGAGAGAAACGGTTGAGACGCTATATTCAAAATAGTGAAAGGGTATTTTTGATTTTTTAAAATTTCGAAGTTTTCAAACCGCTGCATCTTATCTTCTAGTAGGCGTATTTAGGATTTTTTTGGCTCCCTACAAGCGCGAAAACCACCTCTTTCGAATCATTTCATTCGGGTTTTTCGGAGAGAAACGGTTCAGACGCTATATTCAAAATAGTGGAAGGGTATTTTTTATTTTTTAAAATTTCGAAGTATTTAAACCGCTGTATCTTATCTTCTAGTAGGCGTATTTAGGATTTTTTTGGCTCCCTACAAGCGCGAAACTCTCCTCTTTCGAATCATTTCAATCGGAGAGAAACGGTTCAGACGCTATTTTAAAAATAGTGGAAGGGTATTTTTGATTTTTTAAAATTTCGTAATTTTTAAACCGCTCTATCTTATCTTATAGTAGGCGTATTTAGGATTTTTTGAGCTCATTTCAAGCGAGAAACACTCCTCTTTCGAATCATTTCATTCGGGTTTTTCGGAGAGGAACGGTTCAGACGCTACATTCAAAATAGTGGAAGGGTATTTTTGTTTTTTTAAAATTTTGAAGTATTTAAACCGCTGTATCTTATCTTCTAGTAGGCGAATTTAGTATTTTTTGGGCTCATTTCAAGCGCGAAACACTCCTCTTTCGAATCATTTCATTATGGTTTTTCGGAGAGAAACGGTTCAAACGCTATATTCAAAATAGTGGAAGGGTATTCTTGATTTTTTAAAATTTCGAAGTATTTGAACCGCTGTATCTTATCTTCTAGTAGGCGTATTTAGGATTTTTTTGGCTCATTTCAAGCGCGAAACTCTCCTCTTTCGTCGAACTTAATTAGGGTTTTTCGGAGAGGAACGGTTCAGACGATATATTCAAAATAGTGGAAGGGTATTTTTGTTTTTTAAAATTTCGAAGTTTTTAAACTCCTGTATCTTATCTTCTAGTAGGCGTATTTAGGATTTTTTTGGCTCATTTCAAGCGCGATACTCTCCTCTTTCGAATCATATCATTCGGGTTTTTCGGAGAGAAACGGTTCAGACGCTATATTAAAAAAAGTGGAAGGGTATTTTTGATTTTTTAAAATTTCGGAATATTTAAATCGCTGTATCTTATCTTCTAGTAAGCGAATTTAGTATTTTTTTGGCTCATTTCAAGCACGAAACACTCCTCTTTCGACTCATTTCATTCGGATTTTTCGGAGAGAAACGGTTCAGACGATATATTCAAAATAGTGGAAGGGTATTTTTGATTTTTTAAAATTTCGGAATTTTTAAACCGCTGTATCTTATCTTCTAGTAGGCGTATTTAGGATTTTTTTGGCTCCCTACAAGCGCGAAACCCTCCTCTTTCGTACCATTTCATTCGCGTTCTTCGGAGAGAAACGGTTCAGACGCTATATTCAAAGTAGTGGAAGGGTATTTTTGATTTTTTAAAATTTCGTAGTCTTTTAAACCGCTGTATCTTATCTTCTATTAGGCGTATTTAGGATTTTTTTGGCTCCCTACAAGCGCGAAACTCTCCTCATTCGAATCATTTCATTCGGGTTTTTCGGAGAGAAACGGTTCAGACGCTATATTCAAAATAGTGGAAGGGTATTCTTGATTTTTTAAAATTTCGAAGTATTTGAACCGCTGTATCTTATCTTCTAGTAGGCGTATTTAGGATTTTTTTGGCTCATTTCAAGCGCGAAACTCTCCTCTTTCGTCGAACTTAATTAGGGTTTTTCGGAGAGGAACGGTTCAGACGATATATTCAAAATAGTGGAAGGGTATTTTTGTTTTTTAAAATTTCGAAGTTTTTAAACTCCTGTATCTTATCTTCTAGTAGGCGTATTTAGGATTTTTTTGGCTCATTTCAAGCGCGATACTCTCCTCTTTCGAATCATATCATTCGGGTTTTTCGGAGAGGAACGGTTCAGACGCTATATTAAAAAAAGTGGAAGGGTATTTTTGATTTTTTAAAATTTCGGAATATTTAAATCGCTGTATCTTATCTTCTAGTAAGCGAATTTAGTATTTTTTTGGCTCATTTCAAGCACGAAACACTCCTCTTTCGACTCATTTCATTCGGATTTTTCGGAGAGAAACGGTTCAGACGATATATTCAAAATATTGGAAGGGTATTTTTGATTTTTTAAAATTTCGGAATTTTTAAACCGCTGTATCTTATATTCTAGTAGGCGTGTTTATGATTTTTTCGGCTCATTTCAAGCGCGAAAATCTCCTCCGAGTCATTTCATTCGGGTTTTTCGGAGAGAAACGGTTCAGACGCTATATTCAAAATAGTGGAAGGGTATTTTTTATTTTTTAAAATTTCGAAGTATTTAAACTGCTGTATCTTATCTTCTAATAGGCGTATTTAGGATTTTTTGAGCTCATTTCAAGCGCGAAACTCTCCTCTTTCGAATCATTTCATTCGGAGAGAAACGGTTAAGACGCTATATTCAAAAGAGTGGAAGGCTATTTTTGATTTTTTAAAATTTCGTAATATTTAAACCGCTGTATCTTATCTCCTAGTAGGCGTGTTTAGGATTTTCTTGGCTCATTTCAGCGCGAAACTCTCCTCTTTCGACTGATTACATTCGGGTTTTTCGGAGAGGAACGGTTCAGACGCTATATTCAAAATAGTGGAAGGGTATTTTTGTTTTTCTAAAATTTCGGAGTATTTAAACCGCTGTATCTTATCTTCTAGTAGGCGTGTTTAGCATTTTTTTGGCTCATTTCAAGCGCGAAACTCTCCTCTTTCGTCGGACTTCATTCGGGTTTTTCGGAGAGGAACGGTTCAGACGATATATTCAAAATAGTGGAAGGGTATTTTTGATTTTTTGAAATTTCGAAGTTTTTAAACCGCTGTATCTTATCTTCTAGTAGGCGTATTTAGGATTTTTTTGGCTCCCTACAAGCGCGAAACCCTCCTCTTTCGTACCATTTCATTCGCGTTTTTCGGAGAGAAACGGTCCAGACGCTATATTCAAAGTAGTGGAAGGGTATTTTTGATTTTTTAAAATTTCGTAGTCTTTTAAACCGCTGTATCTTATCTTCTTTTAGGCGTATTTAGGATTTTTTTGGCTCACTACAAGCGCGAAACTCTCCTCATTCGAATCATTTCATTCGGGTTTTTCGGAGAGAAACGGTTCAGACGCTATAATCAAAATAGTGGAAGGGTATTTTTGATTTTTTAAAATTTCGTAATTTTTAAACCGCTGTATCTTATCTTCTAGTAGGCATGTTTAGGATATTTTTGGCTCATTTCAAGCGCGAAATTCTCCTCTTTCGAATCATTTCATTATGGTTTTTCGGAGAGAAACTGTTGAGACGCTATATTCAAAATAGTGGAAGGGTATTTTTGATTTTTTAAAATTTCGTAATTTTTAAACCGCTGTATCTTATCTTCTAGTAGGCATGTTTAGGATATTTTTGGCTCATTTCAAGCGCGAAATTCTCCTCTTTCGATTCATTTCATTATGGTTTTTCGGAGAGAAACTGTTGAGACGCTATATTCAAAATAGTGGAAGGGTATTTTTGATTTTTTAAAATTTCGAAGTTTTCAAACCGCTGTATCTTATCTTCTAGTAGGCGTATTAAGGATTTTTTTGGCTCCTTACAAGCGCGAAACTCTCCTCTTTCGACTGATTTCGTTCGGGTTTTTCGGAGAGAAACAGTTTAGATGCTATATTCAAAATAGTGGGAGGATATTTTTGATTTTTTAAAATTTCGGAATTTTTAAACCGCTGTATCTTATCTTCTAGTAGGCGTATTTAGGATTTTTTTGGCTCCCTACAAGCGCGAAAACCACCTCTTTCGAATCATTTCATTCGGGTTTTTCGGAGAGAAACGGTTCAGACGCTATATTCAAAATAGTGGAAGGGTATTTTTTATTTTTTAAAATTTCGAAGTATTTAAACCGCTGTATCTTATCTTCTAGTAGGCGTAATTAGGGTTTTTTTGGCTCCCTACAAGCCCGAAACTCTCCTCTTTCGAATCATTTCATTCGGAGAGAAACGGTTCAGACGCTATTTTAAAAATAGTGGAAGGGTATTTTTGATTTTTTAAAATTTCGAAGTTTTTAAACCGCTGTATCTTATCTTCTAGTAGGCGTATTTAGGATTTTTTTGGCTCCCTACAAGCGCGAAACCCTCCTCTTTCGTACCATTTCATTCGCGTTCTTCGGAGAGAAACGGTTCAGACGCTATATTCAAAGTAGTGGAAGGGTATTTTTGATTTTTTAAAATTTCGTAGTCTTTTAAACCGCTGTATCTTATCTTCTATTAGGCGTATTTAGGATTTTTTTGGCTCCCTACAAGCGCGAAACTCTCCTCATTCGAATCATTTCATTCGGGTTTTTCGGAGAGAAACGGTTCAGACGCTATATTCAAAATAGTGGAAGGGTATTTTTGATTTTTTAAAATTTCGTAATTTTTAAACCGCTGTATCTTATCTTCTAGTAGGCATGTTTAGGATATTTTTGGCTCATTTCAAGCGCGAAATTCTCCTCTTTCGAATCATTTCATTATGGTTTTTCGGAGAGAAACTGTTGAGACGCTATATTCAAAATAGTGGAAGGGTATTTTTGATTTTTTAAAATTTCGAAGTTTTCAAACCGCTGTATCTTATCTTCTAGTAGGCGTATTAAGGATTTTTTTGGCTCCTTACAAGCGCGAAACTCTCCTTTTTCGACTGATTTCTTTCGGGTTTTTCGGAGAGAAACAGTTTAGATGCTATATTCAAAATAGTGGAAGGATATTTTTGATTTTTTAAAATTTCGGAATTTTTAAACCGCTGTATCTTATCTTCTAGTAGGCGTATTTAGGATTTTTTTGGCTCCCTACAAGCGCGAAACTCTCCTCTTTCGAATCATTTCATTCGGAGAGAAACGGTTCAGACGCTATTTTAAAATAGTGGAAGGGTATTTTTGATTTTTTAAAATTTCGTAATTTTTAAACCGCTCTATCTTATCTTCTGGTAGGCGTATTTAGGATTTTTTGAGCTCATTTCAAGCGCGAAACACTCCTCTTTCGAATCATTTCATTCGGGTTTTTCGGAGAGGAACGGTTCAGACGCTACATTCAAAATAGTGGAAGGGTATTTTTGTTTTTTTAAAATTTTGAAGTATTTAAACCGCTGTATCTTATCTTCTAGTAGGCGAATTTAGTATTTTTTGGGCTCATTTCAAGCGCGAAACACTCCTCTTTCGAATCATTTCATTATGGTTTTTCGGAGAGAAACTGTTGAGACGCTATATTCAAAATAGTGGAAGGGTATTTTTGATTTTTTAAAATTTCGAAGTTTTCAAACCGCTGTATCTTATCTTCTAGTAGGCGTATTAAGGATTTTTTTGGCTCCTTACAAGCGCGAAACTCTCCTCTTTCGACTGATTTCGTTCGGGTTTTTCGGAGAGAAACAGTTTAGATGCTATATTCAAAATAGTGGAAGGATATTTTTGATTTTTTAAAATTTCGGAATTTTTAAACCGCTGTATCTTATCTTCTAGTAGGCGTATTTAGGATTTTTTTGGCTCCCTACAAGCGCGAAACTCTCCTCTTTCGAATCATTTCATTCGGAGAGAAACGGTTCAGACGCTATTTTAAAATAGTGGAAGGGTATTTTTGATTTTTTAAAATTTCGTAATTTTTAAACCGCTCTATCTTATCTTCTAGTAGGCGTATTTAGGATTTTTTGAGCTCATTTCAAGCGCGAAACACTCCTCTATCGAATCATTTCATTCGGGTTTTTCGGAGAGGAACGGTTCAGACGCTACATTCAAAATAGTGGAAGGGTATTTTTGTTTTTTTAAAATTTTGAAGTATTTAAACCGCTGTATCTTATCTTCTAGTAGGCGAATTTAGTATTTTTTGGGCTCATTTCAAGCGCGAAACACTCCTCTTTCGAATCATTTCATTCGGGTTTTTCGGAGAGAAACGGTTCAGACGCTATATTCAAAATAGTGGAAGGGTATTTTTTATTTTTTAAAATTTCGAAGTATTTAAACCGCTGTATCTTATCTTCTAGTAGGCGAATTTAGTATTTTTTGGGCTCATTTCAAGCGCGAAACACTCCTCTTTCGAATCATTTCATTATGGTTTTTCGGAGAGAAACTGTTGAGACGCTATATTCAAAATAGTGGAAGGGTATTTTTGATTTTTTAAAATTTCGAAGTTTTCAAACCGCTGTATCTTATCTTCTAGTAGGCGTATTAAGGATTTTTTTGGCTCCTTACAAGCGCGAAACTCTCCTTTTTCGACTGATTTCGTTCGGGTTTTTCGGAGAGAAACAGTTTAGATGCTATATTCAAAATAGTGGAAGGATATTTTTGATTTTTTAAAATTTCGGAATTTTTAAACCGCTGTATCTTATCTTCTAGTAGGCGTATTTAGGATTTTTTTGGCTCCCTACAAGCGCGAAACGCTCCTCTTTCGAATCATTTCATTCGGAGAGAAACGGTTCAGACGCTATTTTAAAATAGTGGAAGGGTATTTTTGATTTTTTAAAATTTCGTAATTTTTAAACCGCTCTATCTTATCTTCTAGTAGGCGTATTTAGGATTTTATGAGCTCATTTCAAGCGCGAAACACTCCTCTTTCGAATCATTTCATTCGGGTTTTTCGGAGAGGAACGGTTCAGACGCTACATTCAAAATAGTGGAAGGGT
The DNA here is from genome assembly GCF_048593485.1 of Apis florea. Taxonomy (NCBI): domain Eukaryota; kingdom Metazoa; phylum Arthropoda; class Insecta; order Hymenoptera; family Apidae; genus Apis; species Apis florea. The sequence continues at coordinate 30,329 of NW_028256497.1, forward strand.
ATTTTTGTTTTTTTAAAATTTTGAAGTATTTAAACCGCTGTATCTTATCTTCTAGTAGCCGAATTTAGTATTTTTTTGGCTCATTTCAAGCACGAAACACTCCTCTTTCGACACATTTCATTCGGATTTTTCGGAGAGAAACGGTTCAGACGATATATTCAAAATAGTGGAAGGGTATTTTTGATTTTTTAAAATTTCGGAATTTTTAGACCGCTGTATCTTATCTTCTAGTAGGCGTATTTAGGATTTTTTTGGCTCCCTACAAGAGCGAAACTCTCCTCTTTCGAATCATTTCATTCGGAGAGAAACGGTTCAGAAGCTATTTTAAAATAGTGGAAGGGTATTTTTGATTTTTTAAAATTTCGTAATTTTTAAACCGCTCTATCTTATCTTCTAGTAGGCGTATTTAGAATTTTTTGAGCACATTTCAAGCGCGAAACACTCCTCTTTCGAATCATTTCATTCGGGTTTTTCGGAGAGGAACGGTTCAGACGCTACATTCAAAATAGTGGAAGGGTATTTTTGTTTTTTTAAAATTTTGAAGTATTTAAACCGCTGTATCTTATCTTCTAGTAGGCGAATTTAGTATTTTTTGGGCTCATTTCAAGCGCGAAACACTCCTCTTTCGAATCATTTCATTCGGGTTTTTCGGAGAGAAACGGTTCAGACGCTATATTCAAAATAGTGGAAGGGTATTTTTGATTTTTTAAAATTTCGTAGTATTTATACCGCTGTATCTTATCTTCTAGTAGGCGTATTAAGGATTTTTTTGGCTCCTTACAAGCGCAAAACTCTCCTCTTTCGAATGATTTCATTCGGGTTTTCCGGAGAAAAACGGTTCAGACGCAATATATAAAATAGTGGAAGGGTATTTTTGATTTTCTAAAATTTCGGAGTATTTAAACCGCTGTATCTTATCTTCTTGTAGCCGTGTTTAGGATTTTTTTGGCTCATTTCAAGCGCGAAACTCTCCTCTTTCGTCGACTTCATTCGGGTTTTTCGGAGAGGAACGGTTCAGACGATATATTCAAAAGAGTGGAAGGGTATTTTTGATTTTTTAAAATATCGAAGTCTTTAAACCGCTGTATCTTATCTTCTATTAGGCGTATTTAGGATTTTTTTGGCTCCCTACAAGCGCGAAACTCTCCTCATTCGAATCATTTCATTCGGGTTTTTCGGAGAGAAACGGTTCAGACGCTATATTCAAAATAGTGGAAGGGTATTTTTGATTTTTTAAAATTTCGGAATTTTTAAACCGCTGTATCTTATATTCTAGTAGGCGTGTTTATGATTTTTTCGGCTCATTTCAAGCGCGAAACTCTCCTCCGAGTCATTTCATTCGAGTTTTTCGGAGAGAAACCGTTCAGACGCTATATTCAAAATAGTGCAAGGGTATTTTTGATTTTTTAAAATTTCGATGTTTTTAAACCGCTGTATCTTATCTTCTAGTAGGCGTATTTAGGATTTTTTTGGCTCCTCACAAGCGCGAAACTCTCCTCTTTCGACTGATTTCATTCGGGTTTTTCGGAGAGAAACGGTTCAGACGCTATATTCAAATTAGTGGAAGGGTATTTTTTATTTTTTAAAATTTCGAAGTATTTAAACCGCTGTATCTTATCTTCTAGAAGGCGTATTTAGGATTTTTTTGGCTCATTTCAAGCGCGAAACTCTCCTCTTTCGTACCATTTCATTCGGGTTTTTCGGAGAGAAACGGTTGAGACGCTATATTCAAAATAGTGGAAGGGTATTTTTGATTTTTTAAAATTTCGAAGATTTCAAACCGCTGTATCTTATCTTCTAGTAGGCGTATTAAGGATTTTTTTGGCTCCTTACAAGCGCGAAACTCTCCTCTTTCGACTGATTTCGTTCGGGTTTTTCGGAGAAAAACAGTTTAGATGCTATATTCAAAATAGTGGAAGGATATTTTTGATTTTTTAAAATTTCGGAATTTTTAAACCGCTGTATCTTATTTTCTAGTAGGCGTATTTAGGATTTTTTTGGCTCCCTACAAGCGCGAAACCCTCCTCTTTCGAATCATTTCATTCGGGTTTTTCGGAGAGAAACCGTTCAGACGCTATATTCAAAATAGTGGAAGGGTATTTTTGATTTTTTAAAATTTCGGAATTTTTAAACCGCTGTATCTTATATTCTAGTAGGCGTGTTTATGATTTTTTCGGCTCATTTCAAGCGCGAAACTCTCCTCCGAGTCATTTCATTCGAGTTTTTCGGAGAGAAACGGTTCAGACGCAATATATAAAATAGTGGAAGGGTATTTTTGATTTTTTAAAATTTCGAAGTGTTTAAACCACTGTATCTTATCTTCTAATAGGCGTATTTAGGATTTTTTTGGCTCCCTACAATCGCGAAACTCTCCTCTTTCGAATCATTTCATTCGGGTTTTTCGGAGAGAAACGGTTCAGACGCTATATTAAAAAAAGTGGAAGGGTATTTTTGATTTTTTAAAATTTCGGAATCTTTAAACCGCTGTATCTTATCTTCTAGTAGCCGAATTTAGTATTTTTTTGGCTCATTTCAAGCGCGAAACTCTCCTCTTTCGACTGATTTCATTCGGGTTTTCCGGAGAGAAACGGTTCAGACACAATATATAAAATAGTGGAAGGGTATTTTTGATTTTTTAAAATTTCGAAGTGTTTAAACCACTGTATCTTATCTTCTAATAGGCGTATTTAGGATTTTTTTGGCTCCCTACAAGCGCGAAACTCTCCTCTTTCGAATCATTTCATTCGGGTTTTTCGGAGAGAAACGGTTCAGACGCTATATTAAAAAAAGTGGAAGGGTATTTTTGATTTTTTAAAATTTCGGAATTTTTAAACCGCTGTATCTTATCTTCCAGTAGCCGAATTTAGTATTTTTTTGGCTCATTTCAAGCACGAAACACTCCTCTTTCGACTCATTTCATTCGGATTTTTCGGAGAGAAACGGTTCAGACGATATATTCAAAACAGTGGAAGGGTATTTTTGATTTTTTAAAATTTCGAAGTATTTAAACCGCTGTACCTTATCTTCTAGTAGGCGTATTTAGGATTTTTTTGGCTCCCTACAAGCGCGAAACCCTCCTCTTTCGAATCATTTCATTCGGGTTTTTCGGAGAGAAACGGTTCAGACGCTATATTCAAAATAGTGGAAGGGTATTTTTGATTCTTTAAAATTTCGGAATTTTTAAACCGCTGTATCTTATATTCTAGTAGGCGTGTTTATGATTTTTTCGGCTCATTTCAAGCGCGAAACTCTCCTCCGAGTCATTTCATTCGGGTTTTTCGGAGAGAAACGGTTCAGACGCTATATTCAAAATAGTGCAAGGGTATTTTTGATTTTTTATAATTTCGAAGTTTTTAAACCGCTGTATCTTATCTTCTAGTAGTCGCATTTAGGATTTTTTGAGCTCATTTCAAGCGCGAAACACACCTCTTTCGACGGATTTTATTCGAGTTTTTCGGAAAGGAACGGTTCAGACGCAATATTCAAAATCGTGGAAGGGTATTTTTGATTTTTTTAAATTTCGTAGTTTTTAAACCGCTGTATCTTATCTTCTAGTAGGCGTATTTAGGATTTTTTGGGCTCATTTCAAGCGCGAAACTCTCCTCTTTCGACTGATTTTACTCGGGTTTTTCGGAGAGAAACGGTACAGACGCTATATTCAAAGTAGTCGAAGGGTATTTTTGATTCTTTGATATTTCGGGATTTTTAAACCGCTATATCTTATCTTCTAGTAGGCGTATTTAGGATTTTTTCAGCTCATTTCAAGCACGAAACACTCCTCGATTCGTTTCATTGGAGTTTTTCGGAGAGAAACGGTTCAGACGCTATCTTCTTAAAAGTCTAAGGGAATCTTTGATTTTTTAAAATTTCGAAGATTTTAAACCGCTGTATCTTATCTTCTAGTAGGCGTATTTAGGATTTCTTAGGATCATTTCAAGCGCAAATCTTTCCTCTTTCGAATCATTTCATTCGGGTTTTTCGGAGAGAAACGGTTAGGACTATATATTCAAAATAGTGGAAGGGTATTTTGATTTTTTAAAATTTCGAAGTCATTAAACCGCTGTAGCTTATCTACTAGTAGGCGTATTTACTATTTTTTGGGCTCATTTCAAGCGCGAAACTCTCCCCTTTCGACTGAATTCATTCGGGTTTTTCGGAGAGAAACGGTTCAGACGCTATATTCAAAGTAGTGGAAGGGTATTTTTGATTTTTTAAAATTTCGAAGTGTTTAAATCACTGTATCTTATCTTCTAATAGGCGTATTTAGTATTTTTTTGGCTCATTTCACGCGGGAAACTCTCCTCTTTCGAATCATTTCATTCGGAGAGAAACGGTTCAGACGCTATTTTAAAAATAGTGGAAGGGTATTTTTGATTTTTTAAAATTTCGTAATTTTTAAACCGCTCTATCTTATCTTCTAGTAGGCGTATTTAGGATTTTTTGAGCTCATTTTAAGCGCGAAACACTCCTCTTTCGAATCATTTCATTCGGGTTTTTCGGAGAGGAACGGTTCAGACGCTACATTCAAAATAGTGGAAGGGTATTTTTGTTTTTTTAAAATTTTGAAGTCTTTAAACCGCTGTATCTTATCTTCTAGTAGGCGAATTTAGTATTTTTTGGGCTCATTTCAAGCGCGAAACACTCCTCTTTCGAATCATTTCATTCGGATTTTTCGGAGAGAAACGGTTCAGACGCTATATTCAAAATAGTGGAAGGGTATTTTTGATTTTTTAAAATTTCGTAGTATTTAAACCGCTGTATCTTATCTTCTAGTAGGCGTATTTAGGATTTTTTGGCTCATTTCAAGCGCGAAACTCTCCTCTTTCGAAAAATTCCATTCGGGTTTTTCGGAGAGGAACGGTTCAGACGCTATATTCAAAATAGTGGAAAGGTATTTTTGTTTTTTAAAATTTCGGAATTTTTAAACCGTTGTATCTTATCTTCTAGTAAGCGTATTTAGGATTTTTTGGGCCCATTTCAAGCGCGAAACCCTCCTCTTTCGACTGTTTTCATTCGGGTTTTTCGGAGAGAAACTGTACAGACGCAATATTCAAAGTAGTGGAAGGGTATTTTTGATTTTTTAAAATTTCGAAGATTTAAACCGCTGTATCTTATCTTCTAGTAGGGGCATATAGGATTTTTTTGGCTCCCTACAAGAGCGAAACTCTCCTCTTTCGAATCATTTCATTCGGAGAGAAACGGTTAAGACGCTATATTCAAAAGAGTGGAAGGCTATTTTTGATTTTTTAAAATTTCGTAATATTTAAACCGCTGTATCTTATCTCCTAGTAGGCGTGTTTAGGATTTTCTTGGCTCATTTCAGCGCGAAACTCTCCTCTTTCGACTGATTACATTCGGGTTTTTCGGAGAGGAACGGTTCAGACGCTATATTCAAAATAGTGGAAGGGTATTTTTGATTTTTTAAAATTTCGTAATTTTTAAACCGCTGCATCTTATCTTCTAGTAGGCGTATTTAGGATTTTTTTGGCTCCTTACAAGCGCGAAACTCTCCTGTTTCGATTGATTTCATTCGGGTTTTTCGGAGAGAAACGGTTCAGACGCTATAATCAAGGTAGTGGAAGGGTATTTTTGATTTTTTAAAATTTCGAAGTTATTAAACCGCTGTATCTTATCTTCTGGAAGGAGTATTTAGGATTTTTTTGGCTCATTTTTCAAGCGCGAAACTCTCCTCTTTCGACTTATTTCATTTGGGTGTTTCGGAGAGAAACGGTTCAGACGCTATATTCAAAATAGTGGAAGGGTATTTTTTATTTTTTAAAATTTCGAAGTATTTAAACCGCTGTATCTTAACTTCTAGTAGGCGTATTTAGGATTTTTTTGGCTCCTTACAAGCGCGAAACTCTCCTGTTTCGATTGATTTCATTCGGGTTTTTCGGAGAGAAACGGTTCAGAAGCTATATTCAAGGTAGTGGAAGGGTATTTTTGATTTTTTAAAATTTCGGAATATTTAAACCGCTGTATCGTATCTTCTAGTAGGCGTATATAGGATTTTTTTGGCTCCCTACAAGCGCGAAACCCTCCCCTTTCGATTCATTTTATACGAGTTTTTCGTAGAGAAACGGTTCAGACGCTATATTCAAAATAGTGGAAGGGTATTTTTGATTTTTTAAAATTTCGGAATATTTAAACCGCTGTATCTTATCTTCTAGTAGGCGTATTTAGGATTTTTTGGGTCCATTTCAAGCGCGAAACTCTCCTCTTTCGACTCATTTCATTCGGGTTTTTCGGAGAGAAACGGTTCAGACGCTATATTCAAAATAGCGGAAGGGTATTTTTGATTTTTTAAAATTTCGGAATATTTAAACCGCTGTATCTTATCTTCTAGAAGGCGTATTTAGGATTTTTTTGGCTCCTTACAAGCGCGGAACTCTACTCTTTCGACTGATTCGATTCGGGTATATCGGAGAGAAACGGTTAAGACGCTATATTCAAATTAGTGGAAGGGTATTTTTGATTTTTTAAAATTTCGAAGTATTTAAACCGCTGTATCTTATCTTCTAGTAGGCGTATTTAGGATTTTTTTGGCTCCATACAGGCGCGAAACTCTCCTCTTTCGACTGTTTTCATTCGAGTTTTTCGGAGAGAAACGGTTCAGACGCTATATTCAAAATAGTGAAAGGATATTTTTGATTTTTTAAAATTTCGAAGATTTAAACCGCCGTATCTTATCTTTTAGTAGGCGTATATAGGATTTTTTTGGCTCCCTACAAGCGCAAAACTCTCCTCTTTCGAATCATTTCATTCGGAGAGAAACGGTTCAGACGCTATATTCAAAGGAGTGGAAGGGTATTTTTGATTTTTTAAAATTTCGAAGTATTTAAACCGCTGTACCTTATCTTCTAGAAGGCGTATTTAGTATTTTTTTGGCTCATTTCAAGCGGGAAACTCTCCTCTTTCAACATATTTCATTCGGGTTTTTCGGAGAGAAACGGTTCAGACGCTATATTCAAAATAGTGGAAGGGTATTTTTTATTTTTTAAAATTTCGAAGTATTTAAACCGCTGTATCTCTTCTTCTAGTAGGCGTATTTAGGATTTTTTTGGCTGCTTACAAGCGCGAAACTCTCCTGTTTCGATTGATTTCATTCGGGTTTTTCGGAGAGAAACGGTTCAGACGCTATAATCAAGGTAGTGGAAGGGTATTTTTGATTTTTTAAAATTTCGAAGTTATTATACCGCTGTATCTTATCTTCTGGAAGGAGTATTTAGGATTTTTTTGGCTCATTTTTCAAGCGCGAAACTCTCCTCTTTCGACTTATTTCATTTGGGTTTTTCGGAGAGAAACGGTTAAGACGCTATATTCAAAATAGTGGAAGGGTATTTTTTATTTTTTAAAATTTCGAAGTATTTAAACCGCTGTATCTTAACTTCTAGTAGGCGTATTTAGGATTTTTTTGGCTCCTTACAAGCGCGAAACTCTCCTGTTTCGATTGATTTCATTCGGGTTTTTCGGAGAGAAACGGTTCAGACGCTATAAACAAGGTAGTGGAAGGGTATTTTTGATTTTTTAAAATTTCGAAGTTTTTAAACCGCTGTATCTTATCTTCTAGTAGGCGTATTTAGTATTTTTTGCGCTCATTTCAAGCGCGAAACACTCCTCCTTCGAATCATTTCATTCGGGTATATCGGGGAGAAAAGGTTAAGACGCTATATTAAAATTAGTGGAAGGGTATTTTTGATTTTTTAAAATTTCGGAGTTTTTAAACCGCTGTATCTTATCTTCTAGTAGGCGTATTTAGGATTTCTTTGGCTTCTTACAAGCGCGAAACTCTCCTGTTTCGATTGATTTCATTCAGGCTTTTCGGAGAGAAACGGTTCAGACGCTATATTCAAGGTAGTGGAAGGGTATTTTTGATTTTTTAAAATTTCGAAGTCTTTAAACCGCTGTATCTTATCTTCTAGTAGGCGTATTTAGGATTTTTTGGCTCATTTCAAGCGCGAAACTCTCCTCTTCCGAAAAATTTTATTCCGGTTTTTCGGAGAGGAACGGTTCAGACGCTATATTCAAAATAGTGGAAAGGTATTTTTGTTTTTTAAAATTTCGGAATTTTTAAATCGCTGTATCTTATCTTCTAGTAAGCGTATTTAGGATTTTTTGGGCCCATTTCAAGCGCGAAACTCTCCCCTTTCGACTGATTTCATTCGGGTTTTTCGGAGAGAAACGGTTCAGACGATATATTCAAAATAGTGGAAGGGTATTTTTGATTCCTTAAAATTTCGGGATATTTAAACCTCTTTACCTTACCTTCTAGTAGGCGTATTTAGGATTTATTTGGCTCCTTACAAGCGCGAAATTCTGCTTTTTCGAAACATTTCATTCGGGTTTCTCGAAGAGAAACGGTTCAGACGCTATATTCAAAGTAGTGGAAGGGTATCTTTGATTTTTTAAAACTTCGAAGATTTAAACCGCTGTATCTTATCTTCTAGAAGGCGTATTTAGGATTTTTTTGGCTCATTTCAAGCGCGAAACTCTCGTCTTTCGAACCATTTCATTCGGGTTGTTCGGAGAGAAACGGTTCAGACGCTATATTCAAAGTGGTGGAAGGGTATTTTTGATTTTTTAAAATTTCGAAGATTTGAACAGCTGTATCTTATCTTCTAGTTGGCGTATTTAGGATTTTTTTGGCTCCCTACAAGCGCGAAACTCTCTTCTTTAGAATCATTTCATTTTGGTTTTTCGGAGAGAAACGGTTCAGACGCTATTTTAAAAATAGTGGAAGGGTATTTTTGATTTTTTAAAATTTCGTAATATTTAAACCGCTCTATCTTATCTTCTAGTAGGCGTATTTAGGATTTTTTGAGCTCATTTCAAGCGCGAAATACTCCTCTTTCGAATCATTTCATTCGGGTTTTTCGGAGAGGAACGGTTCAGACGCTACAATCAAAATACTGGAAGGGTATTTTTGTTTTTTTAAAATTTCGAAGTCTTTAAACCGCTGTATCTTATCTTCTAGTAGGCGTATTTAGTATTTTTTGCGCTCATTTCAAGCGCGAAACTCTCCCCTTTCGAATGATTTCATTCGGGTTTTTCGGAGAGAAACGGTTCAGACGATATATTCAAAATAGGGGAAGGGTATTTTTGATTCCTTAAAATTTCGGGATATTTAAACCGCTGTACCTTACCTTCTAGTAGGCGTATTTAGGATTTATTTGGCTCCTTACAAGCACGAAACTCACCTACTTCGAATGATTTCATTCGGGTTTTTCGGAGAGAAACGGTTCAGACGCTATATTCAAAATAGTGGAAGGGTATTTTTGATTTTTTAAAATTTCGGAGTTTTTAAACTGCTGTATCTTATCTTCTAGTAGGCGTATTTTGGATTTTTTTGGCTCCTTACAAGCGCGAAGATCTCCTCTTTCGACGCATTTCATACGGGTTTTTCTGAGAGGAACGGTTCAGACGCTATATTCAAAATAGTGGAAGGGTATTTTTGATTTTTTAAAATTTCGAAGTTTTTAAACCGCTGTACCTTATCTTCTAGAAGGCGTATTTAGTATTTTTTTGGCTCATTTCAAGCGGGAAACTCTCCTCTTCCAACATATTTCATTCGGGTTTTTCGGAGAGAAACGGTTCAGACGCTATATTCAAAATAGTGGAAGGGTATTTTTTATTTTTTAAAATTTCGAAGTATTTAAACCGCTGTATCTTATCTTCTAGTAGGCGTATTTAGGATTTTTTTGGCATCTTACAAGCGCGAAACACTCCTGTTTCGATTGATTTCATTCGGGTTTTTCGGAGAGAAACGGTTCAGACGCTATAATCAAGGTAGTGGAAGGGTATTTTTGATTTTTTAAAATTTCGAAGTTTTTATACCGCTGTATCTTATCTTCTAGAAGGAGTATTTAGGATTTTTTTGGCTCATTTGTCAAGCGCGAAAGTCTCCTCTTTCGACTTATTTCATTTGGGTTTTTCGGAGAGAAACGGTTCAGACGCTATATTCAAAATAGTGGAAGGGTATTTTTTATTTTTTAAAATTTCGAAGTATTTAAACCGCTGTATCTTAACTTCTAGTAGGCGTATTTAGGATTTTTTTGACTTCTTACAAGCGCGAAACTCTCCTGTTTCGATTGATTTCATTCGGGTTTTTCGGAGAGAAACGGTTCAGACGCTATAATCAAGGTAGTGGAAGGGTATTTTTGTTTTTTAAAATTTCGGAATTTTTAAACCGCTGTATCTTATCTTCTAGTAAGCGTATTTAGGATTTTTTGGGCCCATTTCAAGCGCGAAACTCTCCCCTTTCGACTGATTTCATTCGTGTTTTTCGGAGAGAAGCGGTTCAGACGATATATTCAAAATAGTGGAAGGGTATTTTTGATTCCTTAAAATTTCGGGATATTTAAACCGCTGTACCTTACCTTCTAGTAGGCGTATTTAGGTTTTATTTGGCTCCTTACAAGCGCGAAACTCACCTACTTCGAATGATTTCATTCGGGTTTTTCGGAGAGAAACTGTTCAGACGCTATATTCAAAGTAGTGGAAGGTTATTTTTGATTTTTTTAAATTTCGAAGTTTTTAAACCGCTGTATCTTATCTTCTAGTAGGCGTATTTAGGATTTTTTTGGCTCCTTACAAGCGCGAAACTCTCCTCTTTCGAATGATTTCATTCGGGTTTTTCGGAGAGAAACGGTTCAGACGCTATATTCAAAATAGTGGAAGGTTATTTTTGATTTTTTAAAATTTCGGAGTTTTTAAACTGCTGTATCTTATCTTCTAGTAGGCGTATTTAGGGTTTTTTGGCTCCGTACAAGCGCGAAACTCTCCTCTTTTGACTGATTTCATTCGGGTTTTTCGGAGAGAAACGGTTCAGACGCTATAATCAAGGTAGTGGAAGGGTATTTTTGATTTTTTAAAATTTCGAAGTGTTTAAACCGCTGTATCTTATCTTCTAGAAGGAGTATTTAGGATTTTTTTGGCTCATTTGTCAAGCGCGAAACTCTCCTCTTTCGACTTATTTCATTTGGGTTTTTCGGAGAGAAACGGTTCAGACGCTATATTCAAAATAGTGGAAGGGTATTTTTTTTTTTTAACATTTCGAAGTATTTAAACCGCTGTATCTTAACTTCTAGTAGGCGTATTTAGGATTTTTTTGGCTCCTTACAACCGCGAAACTCTCCTGTTTCGATTGATTTCATTCGGGTTTTTCGGAGAGAAACGGTTCAGACGCTATAATCAAGGTAGTTGAAGGGTATTTTTGATTTTTTAAAATTACGAAGTTTTTAAACCGCTGTATCTTATATTCTAGTAGGCGTATTTAGTATTTTTTGCGCTCATTTCAAGCGCGAAACACTCCTCCTTCGAATCATTTCATTCGGGTTTTTCGGAGAGGAACGGTTCAGACGCTATATTCAAAATAGTGGAAAGGTATTTTTGTTTTTTAAAATTTCGGAATTTTTAAACCGCTGTATCTTATCTTCTAGTAAGCGTATCTAGGATTTTTTGGGCCCATTTCAAGCGCGAAACACTCCCCTTTCGACTGATTCCATTCGGGTTTTTCGGAGAGAAACGGTTCAGACGATATATTCAAAATAGTGGAAGGGTATTTTTGATTCCTTAAAATTTCGGGATATTTAAACCGCTGTACCTTACCTTCTAGTAGGCGTATTTAGGATTTATTTGGCTCCTTACAAGCGCGAAATTCACCTACTTCGAATGATTTCATTCGGGTTTTTCGGAGAGAAACTGTTCAGACGCTATATTCAAAGAAGTGGAAGGTTATTATTGATTTTTTTAAATTTCGAAGTTTTTAAACCGCTGAATATTATCTTCTAGTAGGCGTATTTAGGATTTTTTTGGCTCCTTACAAGCGCGAAACTCTCCTCTTTCGAATGATTTCATTTGGGTTTATCGGAGAGAAACGGTTAAGACGCTATATTCAAAATAGTGGAAGGGTATTTTTTATTTTTTAAAATTTCGAAGTATTTAAACCGCTGTATCTTAACTTCTAGTAGGCGTATTTAGGATTTTTTTGGCTCCTTACAAGCGCGAAACTCTCCTGTTTCGATTGATTTCATTCGGGTTTTTCGGAGAGAAACGGTTCAGACGCTATAATCAAGGTAGTTGAAGGGTATTTTTGATTTTTTAAAATTACGAAGTTTTTAAACCGCTGTATCTTATCTTCTAGTAGGCGTATTTAGTATTTTTTGCGCTCATTTCAAGCGCGAAACACTCCTCCTTCGAATCATTTCATTCGGGTTTTTCGGAGAGGAACGGTTCAGACGCTATATTCAAAATAGTGGAAAGGTATTTTTGTTTTTTAAAATTTCGGAATTTTTAAACCGCTGTATCTTATGTTCTAGTAAGCGTATTTAGGATTTTTTGGGCCCATTTCAAGCGCGAAACTCTCCCCTTTCGACTGATTCCATTCGGGTTTTTCGGAGAGAAACGGTTCAGACGATATATTCAAAATAGTGGAAGGGTATTTTTGATTCCTTAAAATTTCGGGATATTTAAACCGCTGTACCTTACCTTCTAGTAGGCGTATTTAGGATTTATTTGGCTCCTTACAAGCGCGAAATTCACCTACTTCGAATGATTTCATTCGGGTTTTTCGGAGAGAAACTGTTCAGACGCTATATTCAAAGTAGTGGAAGGTTATTATTGATTTTTTTAAATTTCGAAGTTTTTAAACCGCTGTATATTATCTTCTAGTAGGCGTATTTAGGATTTTTTTGGCTCCTTACAAGCGCGAAACTCTCCTCTTTCGAATGATTTCATTCGGGATTTTCGGAGAGAAACGGTTCAGACGCTATATTCAAAATAGTGGAAGGTTATTTTTGATTTTTTAAAATTTCGGAGTTTTTAAACTGCTGTATCTTATCTTCTAGTAGGCGTATTTAGGGTTTTTTGCTCCGTACAAGCGCGAAACTCTCCTCTTTTGACTGATTTCATTCGGGTTTTTCGGAGAGAAACGGTTCAGACGCTATAATCAAGGTAGTGGAAGGGTATTTTTGATTTTTTAAAATTTCGATGTTTTTAAACCGCTGTATCTTATCTTCTAGAAGGAGTATTTAGGATTTTTTTGGCTCATTTGTCAAGCGCGAAACTCTCCTCTTTCGACTTATTTCATTTGGGTTTTTCGGAGAGAAACGGTTCAGACGCTATATTCAAAATAGTGGAAGGGTATTTTTTATTTTTTAAAATTTCGAAGTATTTAAACCGCTGTATCTTAACTTCTAGTAGGCGTATTTAGGATTTTTTTGGCTCCTTACAAGCGCGAAACTCTCCTGTTTCGATTGATTTCATTCGGGTTTTTCGGAGAGAAACGGTTCAGACGCTATAATCAAGGTAGTTGAAGGGTATTTTTGATTTTTTAAAATTACGAAGTTTTTAAACCGCTGTATCTTATCTTCTAGTAGGCGTATTTAGTATTTTTTGCGCTCATTTCAAGCACGAAACACTCCTCCTTCGAATCATTTCATTCGGGTTTTTCGGAGAGGAACGGTTCAGACGCTATATTCAAAATAGTGGAAAGGTATTTTTGTTTTTTAAAATTTCGGAATTTTTAAACCGCTGTATCTTATCTTCTAGTAAGCGTATTTAGGATTTTTTGGGCCCATTTCAAGCGCGAAACTCTCCCCTTTCGACTGATTCCATTCGGGTTTTTCGGAGAGAAACGGTTCAGACGATATATTCAAAATAGTGGAAGGGTATTTTTGATTCCTTAAAATTTCGGGATATTTAAACCGCTGTACCTTACCTTCTAGTAGGCGTATTTAGGATTTATTTGGCTCCTTACAAGCGCGAAATTCACCTACTTCGAATGATTTCATTCGGGTTTTTCGGAGAGAAACTGTTCAGACGCTATATTCAAAGTAGTGGAAGGTTATTATTGATTTTTTTAAATTTCGAAGTTTTTAAACCGCTGTATATTATCTTCTAGTAGGCGTATTTAGGATTTTTTTGGCTCCTTACAAGCGCGAAACTCTCCTCTTTCGAATGATTTCATTCGGGATTTTCGGAGAGAAACGGTTCAGACGCTATATTCAAAATAGTGGAAGGTTATTTTTGATTTTTTAAAATTTCGGAGTTTTTAAACTGCTGTATCTTATCTTCTAGTAGGCGTATTTAGGGTTTTTTGGCTCCGTACAAGCGCGAAACTCTCCTCTTTTGACTGATTTCATTCGGGTTTTTCGGAGAGAAACGGTTCAGACGCTATATTCCAAATAGTGGAAGGCTATTTTTGGTTTTTATAAAATTTCGGAGTATTTAAACTTCTGTATCTTATCTTCTAGTAGGCGTATTTACGATTTTTTTGGCTCATTTCAAGCGCGAAATTCTGCTCTTTCGAAACATTTCATTCGGGTTTCTCGGAGAGAAACGGTTCAGACGCTATATTCAAAGTAGTGGAAGGGTATCTTTAATTTTTTAAAACTTCGAAGATTTAAACCGCTGTATCTTATCTTCTAGAAGGCGTATTTAGGATTTTTTTGGCTCATTTCAAGCGCGAAACTCTCGTCTTTCGAACCATTTCATTCGGGTTTTTCGGAGAGAAACGGTTCAGACGCTATATTTAAAGTAGTGGAAGGGTATTTTTGATTTTTTAAAATTTCGAAGATTTAAACAGCTGTATCTTATCTTCTAGTTGGCGTATTTAGGATTTTTTTGGCACCCTATAAGCGCGAAACTCTCTTCTTTAGAATCATTTCATTTTGGTTTTTCGGAGAGAAATGGTTCAGACGCTATTTTAAAAAGAGTGGAAGGGTATTTTTGATTTTTTAAAATTTCGTAATATTTAAACCGCTCTATCTTATCTTCTAGTAGGCGTATTTAGGATTTTTTTAGCTCATTTCAAGCGCGAAACACTCCTCTTTCGAATCATTTCATTCGGGTTTTTCGGAGAGGAACGGTTCAGACGCTACATTCAAAATACTGGAAGGGTATTTTTGTTTTTTTAAAATTTCGAAGTCTTTAAACCGCTGTATCTTATCTTCTAGTAGGCGTATTTAGTATTTTTTGCGCTCATTTCAAACGCGAAACACTCCTCCTTCGAATCATTTCATTCGGGTTTTTCGGTGAGAAACGGTTAAGACGCTATATTCAAATTAGTGGAAGGGTATTTTTGATTTTTTAAAATTTCGAAGTTTTCATACCGCTGTATCATATATTCTAGTAGGCGTATTTAGGATTTTTTTGGCTCCTTACAAGCGCGAAACTCTCCTCTTTCGACTGATTTCGTTCGGGTTTTTCGGATAGAAACGGTTCAGACGCTATATTCAAAGAAGTGGTAGGGTATTTTTGATTTTTTAAAATTTCGAAGATTTAAACCGCTGTATATTATCTTCTAGTAGGCGTATTTAGGATTTTTTTGGCTCCCTACAAGCGCGAAACTCTCCTCTTTTGACTGATTTCATTCGGGTTTTTCGGAGAGAAACGGTTCAGACACTATATTAAAAACAGTGGAAGGGTATTCTTGATTTTTTAAAATTTCGTAATTTTTAAACCGCTGTATCTTATCTTCTAGTAGGCGTGTTTAGGATTTTTTGGCTCATTTCAAGCGCGAAACTCTCCTCTTTCGACTGATTTCATTCGGGTTTTTCGGAGAGAAACGGTTCAGACGCTATATATAAAATAGTGGAAGGGTATCTTTGATTTTTTAAAATTTCGATGAATCAAACCGCTGTATCTTATCTTCTAGTAGGCGTATTTAGGATTTTTTTGGCTCCTTACAAGCGCGAAGCTCTCCTCTTTCGACGCATTTCATTCGGGTTTTTCTGAGACGAACGGTTCAGACGCTATATTCAAATTAGTGGAAGGGTATTTTTGATTTTTTAATATTTCGAAGTTTTCATACCGCTGAATCCTATATTCCTGTAGACGTATTTAGGATTTCTTGGCTCCTTACAAGCGCGAAACTCTCCTCTTTCAACTGATTTCGTTCGGGTTTTTCGGAGAGAAACGGTTCAGACGCTATATTCAAGGTAGTGGAAGGGTATTTTTGATTTTTTAATATTTCGAAGTTTTTAAATCGCTGTATCTTATCTTCTAGTAGGCGTATTTATGATTTTTTGGCTCCTTACAAGCGCGAAACTCTCCTGTTTCGATTGATTTCATTCGGGTTTTTCGGAGAGAAACGGTTCAGACGCTATAATCAAGGTAGTGGAAGGGTATTTTTGATTTTTTAAAATTTCGAAGTCTTTAAACCGCTCTATCTTATCTTCTAGTAGGCGTATTTAGGATTTTTTGAGCTCATTTCAAGCGCAAAACATTCCTCTTTCGAATCATTTCATTCGGGTTTTTCGGATAGAAACGGTTCAGACGCTATATTCAAAGAAGTGGTAGGGTATTTTTGATTTTTTAAAATTTCGAAGATTTAAACCGCTGTATATTATCTTCTAGTAGGCGTATTTAGAATTTTTTTGGCTCCCTACAAGCGCGAAACTCTCCTCTTTTGACTGATTTCATTCGGGTTTTTCGGAGAGAAACGGTTCAGACACTATATTAAAAACAGTGGAAGGGTATTCTTGATTTTTTAAAATTTCGTAATTTTTAAACCGCTGTATCTTATCTTCTAGTAGGCGTGTTTAGGATTTTTTGGCTCATTTCAAGCGCGAAACTCTCCTCTTTCGACTGATTTCATTCGGGTTTTTCGGAGAGAAACGGTTCAGACGCTATATATAAAATAGTGGAAGGGTATCTTTGATTTTTTAAAATTTCGATGAATCAAACCGCTGTATCTTATCTTCTAGTAGGCGTATTTAGGATTTTTTTGGCTCCTTACAAGCGCGAAGCTCTCCTCTTTCGACGCATTTCATTCGGGTTTTTCTGAGACGAACGGTTCAGACGCTATATTCAAAATAGAGGAAGGGTATTTTTGATTTTTTAAAATTTCGGAGTTTTTAAACTGCTGTATCTTATCTTCTAGTAGGCGTATTTCGGATTTTTTTGGCCCCTTACAAGCGCGAAGATCTCCTCTTTCGACGCATTTCATTCGGGTTTTTCTGAGAGGAACGGTTCAGACGCTATATTCAAAATAGTGGAAGGGTATTTTTTATTTTTTAAAATTTCGATGTTTTTAAACCGCTGTACCTTATCTTCTAGAAGGCGTATTTAGAATTTTTTTGGCTCATTTCAAGCGCGAAACTCTCCTCTTTCGACTTATTTCATTTGAGTTTTTCGGAGAGAAACGGTTCAGACGCTATATTCAAAATAGTGGAAGGGTATTTTTTATTTTTTAAAATTTCGAAGTATTTAAACCGCTGTATCTTATCTTCTAGTAGGCGTATTTAGGATTTTTTTGGCTCCTTACAAGCGCGAAACTCTCCTGTTTCGATTGATTTCATTCGGGTTTTTCGGAGAGAAACGGTTCAAACGCTATAATCAAGGTAGTGGAAGGGTATATATGATTTTTTAAAATTTCGAAGTTTTTAAACCGCTGTATCTTATCATCTAGTAGGCGTATTTAGGATTTTTTCGGCTCCCTACAAGCGCGAAACTCTCCTCTTTCGAATCATTTCATTCGGAGAGAAACGGTTCAGACGCTATATTCAAAATAGTGGAAGGGTATTTTTTATTTTTTAAAATTTCGAAGTATTTAAACCGCTGTATCTTATCTTCTAGTAGGCGTATTTAGGATTTTTTTTGCTCCTTACAAGCGCGAAACTCTCCTCTTTCGATTGATTTCATTCGGGTTTTTCGGAGAGAAACGGTTCAGACGCTATAATCAAAGTAGTGGAAGGGTATTTTTAATTTTTTAAAATTTCGAAGATTTAAACAGCTGTATCTTATCTTCTAGTTGGCGTATTTAGGAGTTTTTTGGCTCCCTACAAGCGCGAAACTCTACTCTTTCGATTGATTTCATTCGGGTTTTTCGGAGAGAAACGGTTCAGACGCTATATTCAAAGTAGTGGAAGGGTATTTTTGATTTTTTAAAATATCGAAGTTTTTAAAACACTGTATCTATTCTTCTGGTAGGCGTATTTAGGATTTTTTTTGCTCCTTACAAGCGCGATACTCTCGTCTTTCGAACCATTTCATTCGGGTTTTTCGGAGAGAAACGGTTCAGTCGCTATATTCAAAGTAGTGGAAGGGTATCTTTGATTTTTTAAAATTTCGATGATTCAAACCGCTGTATCTTATCTTCTAGTAGGCGTATTTAGGATTTTTTTGGCTCCTTACAAGCGCGAAGCTCTCCTCTTTCGACGCATTTCATTTGGGTTTTTCTGAGACGAACGGTTCAGATGCTATATTCAAAATAGTGGAAGGGTATTTTTGATTTTTTAAAATTTCGAAGATTTAAACAGCTGTATCTTACCTTCTAGTTGGCATATTTAGTATTTTTTTGGCTCCCTACAAGCGCGAAACTCTTTTCTTTAGAAGCATTTCATTTTGGTTTTTCGGAGAGAAACGGTTCAGACGCTATTTTAAAAACAGTGGAAGGGTATTTTTGATTTTTTAAAATTTCGTAATTTTTAAACCGATCTATCTTATCTTCTAGTAGTCGTATTTAGGATTTTTTAGCTCATTTCAAGCGCGAAACACTCCTCTTTCGAATCATTTCATTCGGGTTTTCCGGAGAGGAACGGTTCAGACGCTACATTCAAAATACTGGAAGGGTATTTTTTTTTTTTTAAAATTTCGAAGTATTTAAACCGCTGTATCTTATCTTCTAGTAGGCGTATTTAGTATTTTTTGCGCTCATTTCAAGCGCGAAACACTCCTCCTTCGAATCATTTCATTCGGGTTTTTCGGAGAGAAACGGTTAAGACGCTATATTCAAATTAGTGGAAGGGTATTTTTGATTTTTTAAAATTTCGAAGTTTTCATACCGCAGAATCCTATATTCCTGTAGGCGTATTTAGGATTTCTTGGCTCCTTACAAGCGCGAAACTCTCCTCTTTCAACTGATTTCGTTCGGGTTTTTCGGAGAGAAACGGTTCAGACGCTATATTCAAGGGTATTTTTGATTTTTTAAAATTTCGGAGATTTAAACCACTGTATCATATTTTCTAGTAGGCGTAGATAGGATTTTTTTGGCTCATTTCAAGCGAGAAACTCTCCTCTCTCGACTCATTTCATTCGGGTTTTTCGGAGAGAAACGGTTCAGAAGCTATATTCAAAATAGTGGAAGGATATTTTTGATTTTTTAAAATTTCGGAGTATTTAAACCGCTGTCTCTTATCTTCTAGAAGGCCTATTTAGGATTTTATCGGCTCATTTCAAGCGCGAAACTCTCCTCTTTCGAATCATTTCATTCGGGTTTTTGGTAAAGAAACGGCTCAGACGCTATATTCAAAATAGTGGAAGGGTATTTCTTATTTTTTAAAATTTCGGAGTATTTAAACCGCTGTCTCTTATCTTCTAGTTGGCCTATTTAGGATTTTTTCAGCTCATTTCAAGCACGAAACTCTCCTCGATTCGTTTCATTGGAGTTTTTAGGAGAGAAACGGTTCAGACGCTATCTTCTTAAAAGTCTAAGGGAATCTTTGATTTTTTAAAATTTCGAAGATTTTAAACCGCTGTATCATATCTCCTAGTAGGCGTATTTAGGATTTCATAGGATCATTTCAAGCGCAAAACTTTCCTCTTTCTAATCATTTCAATCGGGTTTTTGGTAGAGAAACGGTTTAGACGCTATCTTCAATATTGTGGAAGGGTATTTTTATTTTTTAATATTTCGCCGTCTTGAAAACGCTGTATCTTATCTTCTAGTAGGCGTATTTAGGATTTCTTAGGATCATTTCAAGCGCGAAACTCTCCTCTTTCGACTGATTTCACTCGGGTTTTTCGGAGAGAAACGGTTCAGACGCTATATGTAAAGAAGTGGAAGGGTATTTTTGATTCTTTGAAATTTCGGGATTTTTAAACCGCTATATCTTATCTTCTAGTAGGCGTTTTTAGGATTTTTTTGGCTCTTTACAAGCGCGAAACTCTCCTCTTTCGTCTCTTTTCATACGGGATTTTCGGAGAGAAACAGCCCAAACGCCATGTTCAAAATAGTGGAAGGGTATTTTTGATTTTTTAAAATTTCGGAGTATTTAAACCGCTGTATCTTATCTTCTCGTAGTCGAATTTAGGATTTTTTTGGCACATTTAAAGCGCGAAACTATCCTCTTTTGAGTCATTTTATTCGGGTTTTTCGGAGAGAAACGGTTCAGACACTATATTCAAAATTGTGGAAGGGTATTATTGATTTTTTAAAATTCGGAGTTTTTAAACCGCTGTATTTTATCTTCTAGTAGGCGTATTTAGGATTTTTTCAGATCATTTCAAGCGCGAAACTCTCCTCGATTCGTTTCATTGGAGTTTTTCGGAGAGAAACGGTTCAGACGCTATCTTCATAAAAGTCTAAGGGAATCTTTAATTTTTTAAAATTTCGAAGATTTTAAACCGCTGTATCTTATCTTCTAGTAGGCTTATTTAGGATTTCTTAGGATCATTTCAAGCGCAAAACTCTCCTCTTTCGAATCATTTCAATCGGGTTTTTGGTAGAGAAACGGTTTAGACGCTATCTTCAATATTGTGGAAGGGTATTTTTATTTTTTAATATTTCGCCGTCTTGAAAACGCTGTATCTTATCTTCTAGTAGGCGTATTTAGGATTTTTTGGGCTCATTTCAAGCGCGAAACTCTCCTCTTTCGACTGATTTCACACGGGTTTTTCGGAGAGAAACGGTACAGACGCTATATTCAAAGTAGTGGAAGGGTATTTTTGATTCTTTGAAATTTCGGGATTTTTAAACCGCTATATCTTATCTTCTAGTAGGCGTATTTAGGATTTTTTCAGCTCATTTCAGCACGAAACTCTCCTCGATTCGTTTCATTGGAGTTTTTCGGAGAGAAACGGTTCAGACGCTATCTTCTTAAAAGTCTAAGGGAATCTTTGATTTTTTAAAATTTCGAAGATTTTAAACCGCTGTATCTTATCTTCTAGTAGGCGTATTTAGGATTTCTTAGGATCATTTCAAGCGCAAAACTTTCCTCTTTCGAATCATTTCATTCGGGAATTTCGGAGAGAAACGGTTAGGACTATATATTCAAATTAGTGGAAGAGTATTTTGATTTTTTAAAATTTCGAAGTCATTAAACCGCTGTATCTTATCTACTAGTAGGCGTATTTACTATTTTTTGGGCTCATTTCAAGCGCGAAACACTCCTCTTTTCATTCGGGTTTTTCGGAGAGAAACGTTTCAGACGCTATATTCAAAATATTGGAAGGGTATTTTTGATTCTTTAAAATTTCGGGATATTTAAACCGCTGTATCTTATCTTCTAGTAGGCGTATTTAGGATTTTTTTGGGTCATTTCAAGCGCGAAACTCTCCTCTTTCGTCT
The DNA here is from genome assembly GCF_048593485.1 of Apis florea. Classification (NCBI taxonomy): domain Eukaryota; kingdom Metazoa; phylum Arthropoda; class Insecta; order Hymenoptera; family Apidae; genus Apis; species Apis florea. The sequence continues at coordinate 51,618 of NW_028256497.1, forward strand.
TATTTCATTCGGGTTTTTCGGAGAGAAACGTTTCAGAAGCTATATTCAAAAGAGTGGAAGGGTATTTTTGATTTTTTAAAATTTCGAAGTTTTTAAACCACGCTATTTTATCTTCTTGGAGGCGTATTTAGAATTTTTTTGGCTCCTTACAAGCGCGAAGCTCTCCTCTTTCGAATCCTTTCGTTCGGGTTTTAGGAGAGAAACGGTTCAGACGCTATATTCAAAATAGTGGAAGGGTATTTTTTATTTTTTAAAATTTCGTAGTATTTAAACCGCTGTATCTTATCTTCTGGTAGGCGTATTTAGGATTTTTTGGGCTCATTTCAAGCGCGAAACTCTCCTCTTTCGACTCATTTCATTCGGGTTTATCGGAGAGAAACTGTTAAGACGCTATATTCAAATTAGTGGAAGGGTATTTTTGATTTTTTAAAATTTCGAAGTCATTAAACCGCTGTATCTTATCTTCTAGTAGGCGTATTTAGGATTTTATGGGCTCATTTCAAGCGCGAAACACTCCTCTTTCGACTCACTTCATTCGGGTTTTTCGGAGAGAAACGGTTCAGACGCTATATTCAAAATAGTGGAAAGGTATTTTTGTTTTTTAAAATTTCGGAATTTTTAAACCTCTGAATCTTATCTTCTAGTAGGCGTATTTAGGATTTTTTGGGCCCATTTCAAGCGCGTAACACTTCTCTTTCGACTCATTTCATTCGGGTTTTTCGGAGAGAAACGGTTCAGACACTATATTCAAATTAGTGGAAGGGTATTTTTGATTTTTTAAAATTTCGAAGTATTTAAACCACGCTATTTTATTTTCTTGGAGGCGTATCTAGAATTTTTTTGGCTCTTTAAAAGCGCGAAACTCTCCTCTTTCGACTGATTTCATTCGGGTTTCTCGGAGAGAAACGGTTCAGACGCTATATTCAAAAGAGTGGAAGGGTATTTTTGATTTTTTAAAATTTCGGAATATTTAAACCGCTGTATCGTATCTTCTAGTAGGCGTATTTAGGATTTTATGGGCTCATTTCAAGCGCGAAACTCTCCTCTTTCGACTGATTTCATTCGGGATTTTCGGAGAGAAACGGTTAAGACGCTATATTCAAATTAGTGGAAGGGTATTTTTGATTTTTTAAAATTTCGAAGTATTTAAACCGCTGTATCTTATCTTCTAGTAGGCGTATTAAGGATTTTTTTGACTCTTTACAAGCGCGAAACTATCCTCTTTCGAACCATTTCATTCGGGTTTTTCGGATAGAAACGGTTCAGACGCTATATACAAAATAGTGGAAAGGTATTTTTGTTTTTTAAAATTTCGGAATTTTTAAACCTCTGTATCTTATCTTCTAGTAGGCGTATTTAGGATTTTTTGGGCCCATTTCAAGCGCGAAACACTCCTCTTTCGACTCATTTCATTCGGGTTTTTCGGAGAGAAACGGTTCAGACACTATATTCAAATTAGTGGAAGGGTATTTTTGATTTTTTAAAATTTGGAAGTATTTAAACCACGCTATTTTATTTTCTTGGAGGCGTATCTAGAATTTTTTTGGCTCTTTAAAAGCGCGAAACTCTCCTCTTTCGACTCATTTCATTCGGGATTTTCGGAGAGAAACGGTTAAGACGCTATATTCAAATTAGTGGAATGGTATTTATGATTTTTTAAAATTTCGATGTTTTCAAACCGCTGCATCTTATCTTCTAGTAGGCGTATTTAAGATTTTTTTGGCTCACTTCAAGCGCGAAACTCTCCTCTTTCGACTCATTTCATTTGGGTTTTTCGGAGTGAAACGGTTCAGACGCTATATTCAAAATAGTGGAAGGGTATTTTCGATTTTTTATAATTTCGAAGTATTTAAACCGCTGTATCTTATCTTCTAGTAGGCGTATTAAGGATTTTTTTGACTCTTTACAATCGCGAAACTATCCTCTTTCGAACCATTTCATTCGGGTTTTACGGATAGAAACGGTTGAGACGCTATATTCAAAAGAATGGAAGGGTATTTTTTTTTTTTAAAATATCGAAGTTTTTAAACCGCTGTATCTTATCTTCTAGTAGGCTATTTAGGATTTTTTTGGCTCCTTACAAGCGCGAAACTCTCCTCTTTCGTGGGATTTTATTCGGGTTTTTCGGAGAGGAACGGTTCAGACGCTATATTCAAAATAGTGGAAAGGTATTTTTGTTTTTTAAAATTTCGGAATTTTTAAACCTCTGCATCTTATCTTCTAGTAGGCGTATTTAGGATTTTTTGGGCCCACTTCAAGCGCGAAAAACTCCTCTTTCGACTGAATTCATTCGGGTTTTTGGGAGAGAGACGGTTCAGACGCTATATTCAAAAGAGTGGAAGGGTATTTTTGATTTTTTAAAATTTCGAAGTTTTTAAACCACTGTATCTTATCTTCTAGTAGGCGTATTTAGGATTTTTTTGGCTCCTTACAAGCGCGAAACTCTCCTCTTTCGAGGGATTTTATTCGGGTTTTTCGGAGAGGAACGGTTCAGACGCTATATTCAAAATAGTGGAAAGGTATTTTTGTTTTTTCAAATTTCGGAATATTTAAACCTCTGTATCTTATCTTCTAGTAGGCGTATTTAGGATTTTTTGAGCCCATTTCAAGCGCGAAACACTCCTCTTTCGACTCATTTCATTCGAGATTTTCGGAGAGAAACGGTTAAGACGCTATATTCAAATTAGTGGAAGGGTATTTATGATTTTTTAAAATTTCGATGTTTTCAAACCGCTGCATCTTATCTTCTAGTATGCGTATTAAGGATTTTTTTGGCTCACTTCAAGCGCGAAACTCTCCTCTTTCGACTCATTTCATTTGGGTTTTTCGGAGTGAAACGGTTCATGCGCTATATTCAATATAGTGGAAGGGTATTTTTGATTTTTTAAAATTTCTAAGTATTTAAACCGCTGTATCTTATCTTCTAGTAGGCGTATTAAGGATTTTTTTGACTCTTTACAAGCGCGAAACTATCCTCTTTCGAACCATTTCATTCGGGTTTTTCGGATAGAAACGGTTCAGACGCTATATTCAAAATAGTGGAAAGATATTATTGTTTTTTAAAATTTCGGAATTTTTAAACCTTTGTATCTTATCTTCTAGTAGGCGTATTTAGGATTTTTTGGGCCCATTTCAAGCGCGAAACACTCCTCTTTCGACTCATTTCATTCGGGTATTTCGGGGAGAAACGGTTCAGACACTATATTCAAATTAGTGGAAGGGTATTTTTGATTTTTTAAAATTTCGAAGTTTTTAAACCGATGTATCTTATCTTCTAGTAGGCGTATTTAGGATTTTTTTGGCTCTTTACAAGCGCGTAACTCTCCTCTTTCGACTGATTTCATTCGGGTTTTTCGGAGAGAAACGGTTCAGACGCTATATTCAAATTAGTGGAAGGGTATTTTTGATTTTTTAAAATTTCGAAGTATTTAAACCGATGTATCTTATCTTCTAGTAGGCGTATTAATGATTTTTTTGGCTTATTTCAAGAGCGAAACTCTCCTCTTTCGACTCATTTCATTTGGGTTTTTCGGAGTGAAACATTTCAGACGCTATATTCAAAATAGTGGAAGGGTATTTTTGATTTTTTAAAATTTCGAAGTATTTAAACCGCTGTATCTTATCTTCTAATAGGCGTATTAAGGACTTTTTTGACTCTTTACAAGCGCGAAACTATCATCTTCCGAACCATTTCATTCGGGTTTTTCGGATAGAAACGGTTGAGACGCTATATTCAAAAGAGTGAAAGGGTATTTATGATTTTATAAAATTGCGAAGTTTTTAAACCGCTGTATCTTATCTTCTAGTAGGCGTATTTAGGATTTTTTTGGCTCCTTATAAGCGCGAAACTCTCCTCTTTCGACTGATTTCATTCGGGTTTTTCGGAGAGAAACGGTTCAGACGCTATATTCAAAATAGTGCAAGGGTATTTTTGATTTTCTAAAATTTCGAAGTATTTAAACCGCTGTATCTTATCTTCTAGTAGGCGTAATAAGGATTTTTTTGGCTCATTTCAAGCGCGAAACTCTCCTCTTTCGACTGAATTCATTCGGGTTTTTGGGAGAGAGACGGTTCAGACGCTATATTCAAAAGAGTGGAAGGGTATTTTTGATTTTTTAAAATTTCGAAGTTTTTTAACCACCGTATCTTATCTTCTAGTAGGCGTATTTAGGATTTTTTTGGCTCCTTACAAACGCGAAACTCTCCTCTTTCGAGGGATTTTATTCGGGTTTTTCGGAGAGGAACGGTTCAGACGCTATATTCAAAATAGTGGAAAGGTATTTTTGTTTTTTAAAATTTCGGAATATTTAAACCTCTGTATCTTATCTTCTAATAGGCGTATTTAGGATTTTTTTGACTCTTTACAATCGCGAAACTATCCTCTTTCGAACCATTTCATTCGGGTTTTACGGATAGAAACGGTTGAGACGCTATATTCAAAAGAGTGGAAGGGTATTTTTTTTTTTTAAAATTTCGAAGTTTTTAAACCGCTGTATCTTATCTTCTAGTGGGCGTATTTAGGATTCTTTTGGCTCCTTACAAGCGCGAAACTCTCCTCTTTCGACAGATTTCATTTGGATTTTTCGGAGAGAAACGGTTCAGACGCTATATTCAAAATAGTGCAAGGGTATTTTTGATTTTCCAAAATTTCGAAGTATTTAAACCGCTCTATCTTATCTTCTAGTAGGCGTAATAAGGATTTTATGGCTCATTTCAAGCGCGAAACTCTCCTCTTTCGAATGAATTCATTCGGGTTTTTGGGAGAGAGACGGTTCAGACGCTATATTCAAAAGAGTGGAAGGGTATTTTTGATTTTTTAAAATTTCGAAGTTTTTAAACCACCGTATCTTATCTTCTAGTAGGCGTATTTAAGATTTTTTTGGCTCCTTACAAACGCGAAACTCTCCTCTTTCGAGGGATTTTATTCGGGTTTTTCGGAGAGGAACGGTTCAGACGCTATATTCAAAATAGTGGAAAGGTATTTTTGTTTTTTAAAATTTCGGAATATTTAAACCTTTGTATCTTATCTTCTAATAGGCGTATTTAGGATTTTTTGGGCCCATTTCAAGCGCGAAACGCTCCTCTTTCGACACATTTCATTCGGGTTTTTCGGAGAGAAACGGTTCAGACACTATTTTCAAATTAGTGGTTGGGTATTTATGATTTTTTAAAATTTCGATGTTTTCAAACCGCTGCATCTTATCTTCTAGTAGGCGTATTAAGGATTTTTTTGGCTCACTTCAAGCGCGAAACTCTCCTCTTTCGACTCATTTCATTTGGGTTTTTCGGAGTGAAACGCTTCAGACGCTATATTCAAAATAGTGGAAGGGTATTTTTGATTTTTTAAAATTTCGAAGTATTTAAACCGCTGTATCTTATCTTCTAGTAGGCGTATTAAGGATTTTTTTGACTCTTTACAATCGCGAAACTATCCTCTTTCGAACCATTTCATTCGGGTTTTACGGATAGAAACGTTTGAGACGCTATATTCAAAAGAGTGGAAGGGTATTTTTTTTTTTTAAAATATCGAAGTTTTTAAACCGCTGTATCTTATCTTCTAGTAGGCGTATTTAGGATTTTTTTGGCTCCTTACAAGCGCGAAACTCTCCTCTTTCGTGGGATTTTATTCGGGTTTTTCGGAGAGGAACGGTTCAGACGCTATATTCAAAATAGTGGAAAGGTATTTTTGTTTTTTAAAATTTCGGAATATTTAAACCTCTGTATCTTATCTCCTAGTAGGCGTATTTAGGATTTTTTGGGCCCATTTCAAGCGCGAAACACTCCTCTTTCGACTCATTTCATTCGGGTTTTTCGGAGAGAAACGGTTCAGACACTATATTCAAATTAGTGGAAGGGTATTTATGATTTTTTAAAATTTCGATGTTTTCAAACCGCTGCATCTTATATTCTAGTAGGCGTATTAAGGATTTTTTTGGCTCACTTCAAGCGCGAAACTCTCCTCTTTCGACTCATTTCATTTGGGTTTTTCGGAGTGAAACGGTTCAGACGCTATATTCAAAATAGTGGAAGGGTATTTTCGATTTTTTAAAATTTCGAAGTATTTAAACCGCTGTATCTTATCTTCTAGTAGGCGTATTAAGGATTTTTTTGACTCTTTACAATCGCGAAACTATCCTCTTTCGAACCATTTCATTCGGGTTTTACGGATAGAAACGGTTGAGACGCTATATTCAAAAGAATGGAAGGGTATTTTTTTTTTTTAAAATATCGAAGTTTTTAAACCGCTGTATCTTATCTTCTAGTAGGCTATTTAGGATTTTTTTGGCTCCTTACAAGCGCGAAACTCTCCTCTTTCGTGGGATTTTATTCGGGTTTTTCGGAGAGGAACGGTTCAGACGCTATATTCAAAATAGTGGAAAAGTATTTTTGTTTTTTAAAATTTCGGAATTTTTAAACCTCTGCATCTTATCTTCTAGTAGGCGTATTTAGGATTTTTTGGGCCCACTTCAAGCGCAAAAAACTCCTCTTTCGACTGAATTCATTCGGGTTTTTGGGAGAGAGACGGTTCAGACGCTATATTCAAAAGAGTGGAAGGGTATTTTTGATTTTTTAAAATTTCGAAGTTTTTAAACCACTGTATCTTATCTTCTAGTAGGCGTATTTAGGATTTTTTTGGCTCCTTACAAGCGCGAAACTCTCCTCTTTCGAGGGATTTTATTCGGGTTTTTCGGAGAGGAACGGTTCAGACGCTATATTCAAAATAGTGGAAAGGTATTTTTGTTTTTTCAAATTTCGGAATATTTAAACCTCTGTATCTTATCTTCTAGTAGGCGTATTTAGGATTTTTTGGGCCCATTTCAAGCGCGAAACACTCCTCTTTCGACTCATTTCATTCGAGATTTTCGGAGAGAAACGGTTAAGACGCTATATTCAAATTAGTGGAAGGGTATTTATGATTTTTTAAAATTTCGATGTTTTCAAACCGCTGCATCTTATCTTCTAGTATGCGTATTAAGGATTTTTTTGGCTCACTTCAAGCGCGAAACTCTCCTCTTTCGACTCATTTCTTTTGGGTTTTTCGGAGTGAAACGGTTCATGCGCTATATTCAATATAGTGGAAGGGTATTTTTGATTTTTTAAAATTTCTAAGTATTTAAACCGCTGTATCTTATCTTCTAGTAGGCGTATTAAGGATTTTTTTGACTCTTTACAAGCGCGAAACTATCCTCTTTCGAACCATTTCATTCGGGTTTTTCGGATAGAAACGGTTCAGACGCTATATTCAAAATAGTGGAAAGATATTTTTGTTTTTTAAAATTTCGGAATTTTTAAACCTTTGTATCTTATCTTCTAGTAGGCGTATTAAGGACTTTTTTGACTCTTTACAAGCGCGAAACTATCATCTTCCGAACCATTTCATTCGGGTTTTTCGGATAGAAACGGTTGAGACGCTATATTCAAAAGAGTGAAAGGGTATTTATGATTTTTTAAAATTGCGAAGTTTTTAAACCGCTGTATCTTATCTTCTAGTAGGCGTATTTAGGATTTTTTTGGCTCCTTACAAGCGCGAAACTCTCCTCTTTCGACTGATTTCATTCGGGTTTTTCGGAGAGAAACGGTTCAGACGCTATATTCAAAATAGTGCAAGGGTATTTTTGATTTTCTAAAATTTCGAAGTATTTAAACCGCTGTATCTTATCTTCTAGTAGGCGTAATAAGGATTTTTTTGGCTCATTTCAAGCGCGAAACTCTCCTCTTTCGACTGAATTCATTCGGGTTTTTGGGAGAGAGACGGTTCAGACGCTATATTCAAAAGAGTGGAAGGGTATTTTTGATTTTTTAAAATTTCGAAGTTTTTTAACCACCGTATCTTATCTTCTAGTAGGCGTATTTAGGATTTTTTTGGCTCCTTACAAACGCGAAACTCTCCTCTTTCGAGGGATTTATTCGGGTTTTTCGGAGAGGAACGGTTCAGACGCTATATTCAAAATAGTGGAAAGGTATTTTTGTTTTTTAAAATTTCGGAATATTTAAACCTCTGTATCTTATCTTCTAATAGGCGTATTTAGGATTTTTTTGACTCTTTACAATCGCGAAACTATCCTCTTTCGAACCATTTCATTCGGGTTTTACGGATAGAAACGGTTGAGACGCTATATTCAAAAGAGTGGAAGGGTATTTTTTTTTTTTAAAATTTCGAAGTTTTTAAACCGCTGTATCTTATCTTCTAGTGGGCGTATTTAGGATTTTTTTGGCTCCTTACAAGCGCGAAACTCTCCTCTTTCGACTGATTTCATTCGGATTTTTCGGAGAGAAACGGTTCAGACGCTATATTCAAAATAGTGCAAGGGTATTTTTGATTTTCCAAAATTTCGAAGTATTTAAACCGCTCTATCTTATCTTCTAGTAGGCGTATTTAGGATTTTTTGGGCTCATTTCAAGCGCGAAACTCTCCTCTTTCGACTCATTTCATTCGGGATTTTCGGAGAGAGACGGTTCAGACGCTATATTCAAAGGAGTGGAAGGGTATTTTTGATTTTTTAAAATTTCGAAGTTTTTAAACCACTGTATCTTATCTTCTAGTAGGCGTATTTAGGATTTTTTTGGCTCCTTACAGGCGCGAAACTCTCCTCTTTCGAGGGATTTTATTCGGGTTTTTCGGAGAGGAACAGTTCAGACGCTATATTCAAAAGAGTGGAAAGGTATTTTTGTTTTTTAAAATTTCGGAATATTTAAACCTCTGTATCTTATCTTCTAGTAGGCGTATTTAGGATTTTTTTGGCTCCTTACAAGCGCGAAACTCTTCTCTTTCGAGGGATTTTATTCGGGTTTTTCGGAGAAGAACGGTTCAGACGCTATATTCAAAATAGTGGAAAGGTATTTTTGTTTTTTAAAATTTCGGAATTTTTAAATCTCTGTATCTTATCTTCTAGTAGGCGTATTTGTGATTTTTTGGGCCCATTTCAAGCGCGAAACACTCCTCTTTCGACTCATTTCTTTCGGGGGATTTTCGGAGAGAAACGGTTAAGACGCTATATTCAAATTAGTGGAAGGGTATTTATGATTTTTTAAAATTTCGATGATTTCAAACCGCTGCATATTATCTTCTAGTAGGCGTATTAAGGATTTTTTTGGCTCATTTCAAGCGCGAAACTCTCCTCTTTCGACTAATTTCATTTGGGTTTTTCGGAGTGAAACGGTTCAGACGCTTTATTCAAAATAGTGGAAGGGTATTTTTGATTTTTTAAAATTTCGAAGTTTTTAAACCGCTATCTCTTATCTTCTAGTAGGCCTATTTAGGATTTTTTCGGCTCATTTCAAGCGCGAGACTCTCCTCTTTCGTATTATTTCATCCGGGTTTTTCGCAGTGAAACGGTTTAGTTTATATATGCAAAATAGTGGAAGGGTATTTTTGATTTTTTAAAATTTCGGAGATTTAAACCGCTGTATCTTATTTTCTAGTAGGCGTATTTAAGATTTTTTTGGCTCATTTCAAGCCTGAAACTATCCTTTTTCGAATCGTTTCATTCGGGTTTTTCGGAGAGAAAGGTTTTAGACCCTTTATTCAAAATAGTGTAAGGGTATTTTTGATTTTTTAAAATTTCGGAGCTTTATACCGCTGTATCTTATTTTCTAGTAGGCGTAAGTAGGATTTTTTTCCTCTCATTTCAAGCGAGAAATTCTCCTCTTTCGAATCATTTCATTCAGGTTTTTCGGAGAGAAACGGTTCAGACTAAATATTCAAAATAGTGGAAGGGTATTTTTGATTTTTTAAAATTTCGTAGATTTAAACCGCTATATCTTATTTTCTAGTAGGCCTATTTAGGATTTTTTTGGCTCATTTCAAGCGCGAAACTCTCCTCTTTCGACTGATTTCGTTCGGGTTTTTCGGAGAGAAACGTTTCAGACGTATCTTCAAAAGAGTGGAATAGCATTTTTGATTTTCTAATATTTTGGAGTCTTCAAACCGCTGTATCTTATCTTCTAGTAGGCGTATTTAGGATATTTTTGGCTCCCTATAAGCGCGAAACTCTCCTCTTTCGAATCATTTCATTCGGGTTATTCGGAGAGAAACGGTTCAGATGCTATATTCAAAACAGTGCAAGGTTATTTTTGATTTTCTAAAATTTCAAAGAATTCAAAACCGCTGTATCTTATCTCCTAGTAGGCGTCTTTAGGATTTTTTTGGCTTCTTACAAGCGCGAAACTCTCCTCTTTCGAATACCTTCATTCGGGTTTTTCGGAGAGAAACGGTTCAGACGCTATATTCATAATAGTGGAAGGGTATTTTTGATTTTTTAAATTTCGGAATATTTAAACCTCTGTATCTTATCTTCTAGTTGGCGTATTTAGGATTTTTTTGGCTCCCTACAAGCGCGAAACTCTCCTCTTTCGATTGATTTCATTCGGGTTTTTCGGAGAGAAACGGTTCAGACGCTATATTCAATGTAGTGGAAGGGTATTTTTGATTTTTTAAAATATCGAAGTTTTTAAAACACTGTATCTAATCTTCTGGTAGGCGTATTTAGGATTTTTTTTGCTCCTTACAAGCGCGATACTCTCGTCTTTCGAACCATTTCATTCGGGTTTTTCGGAGAGAAACGGTTCAGACGCTATATTCAAAATAGTGGAAGGGTATTTTTTATTTTTTAAAATTTCGAAGTATTTAAACCGCAGTATCTTATCTTCTAGTAGGCTTATTTAGGATTTTTTTGGCTCCTTACAAGCGCGAAACTCTCCTGTTTCGATTGATTTCATTCGGGTTTTTCGGAGAGAAACGGTTCAGACGCTATATTCAAAGTAGTGGAAGGGTATTTTTGATTTTTTAAAATTTCGAAGTTTTCATACCGCTGAATCCTATATTCCTGTAGGCGTATTTAGGATTTTTTGGCTCCTTACAAGCGCGAAACTCTCCTCTTTCAACTGATTTCGTTCGGGTTTTTCGGAGAGAAACGGTTCAGACGCTATTTTAAAAACAGTGGAAGGGTATTTTTGATTTTTTAAAATTTCGTAATTTTTAAACCGCTCTATCTTATCTTCTAGTAGTCGTATTTAGGATTTTTTAGCTCATTTCAAGCGCGAAACACTCCTCTTTCGAATCATTTCATTCGGGTTTTCCGGAGAGGAACGGTTCAGACGCTACATTCAAAATACTGGAAGGGTATTTTTGTTTTTTTAAAATTTCGAAGTATTTAAACCGCTGTATCTTATCTTCTAGTAGGCGTATTTAGTATTTTTTGCGCTCATTTCAAGCGCGAAACACTCCTCCTTCGAATCATTTCATTCGGGTTTTTCGGAGAGAAACGGTTAAGACGCTATATTCAAATTAGTGGAAGGGTATTTTTGATTTTTTAAAATTTCGAAGTTTTCATACCGCTGAATCCTATATTCCTGTATGCGTATTTAGGATTTTTTGGCTCCTTACAAGCGCGAAACTCTCCTCTTTCAACTGATTTCGTTCGGGTTTTTCGGAGAGAAACGGTTCAGACGCTATATTCAAGGGTATTTTTGATTTTTTAAAATTTCGAAGTTTTTAAACCGCTGTATCTTGTCTTCTAGTAGGCGTATTTATGATTTTTTGGCTCCTTACAAGCGCGAAACTCTCCTCTTTCGTTGGATTTCATTCGGGTTTTTCGGAGAAGAACGGTTCAGACGATATATTCAAAATAATGGAAGGGTATTTTTGATTTTTTAAAATTTCGAAGTTTTTAAACCGCTGTATCTTATCTTCTAGTAGGCGTATTTAGGATTTTTTCTTCTCATTTCAAACGCGAAACTATCCTCTTTCGAATCATTTCATTTGGGTTATTCGGAGAGAGACGGTTTAGACGCTTTCTTCAAAGTAGTGGAAGGATATTTTTTATTTTTTAAAATTTCGGAGCTTTAAACCGCTGTATCATATTTTCTAGTAGGCGTAGATAGGATTTTTTTGGCTCATTTCAAGCGAGAAACTCTCCTCTCTCGACTCATTTCATTCGGGTTTTTCGGAGAGAAACGGTTCAGAAGCTATATTCAAAATAGTGGAAGGATATTTTTGATTTTTTAAAATTTCGGAGTATTTAAACCGCTGTCTCTTATCTTCTAGAAAGCCTATTTAGGATTTTATCGGCTCATTTCAAGCGCGAAACTCTCCTCTTTCGAATCATTTCATTCTGGTTTTTGGTAAAGAAAAGGCTCAGACGCTATATTCAAAATAGTGGAAGGATAGTTTTGATTTTTTAAAATTTCGGAGTATTTAAACCGCTGTATCTTATCTTCTAGTAGGCGTATTTAGAATTTTTTTTGTCTCATTTCAAGCTCGAAACTCTCCTCTTTCGATTCATTTATTCGGGTTTTTCGGAGTGAAACAGCCCAGACGCTATACTTAAAAGAGTGGAAGGATATTTTTAATTTTTTTAAAATTCGGTGTATTTAAACCGCTGTATCTTATCTTCTTGCAGTCGTATTTAGAATTTTTTTGTCTCATTTCAAGCACGAAACTCAACTCTTTTGAATCATTTTATTTGGGATTTTCGGAGAGAGACGGTTTAGACGCTATCTTCAAAATAGTGGAAAGGTATTTTTGATTTTTTAAAATTTCGGAGTTTTTAAAACGCTGTATCTTATCTTCTAGTAAGTGTATTTATAATTTTTTCGGCTCATTTCCAGCGCGAAACTCTCCTCTCTCGAGTTATTTCATTCGGGTTTTTCGGAGAGAGACGGTTCAGACGCTATATTCAAAATAGTGGAAGGGTATTTTTGATTTTTTAAAATTTGAAGTTTTTAAACCGCTGTATCTTATCTTCTAGTAGGCGTATTTAGGATTTTTTTGGCTCCCTATAAGCGCGAAACTCTCCTCTTTCGAATCATTTCATTCGGGTTTTTCGGAGAGAAACGGTTCAGACGCTATATTCAAAACAGTGCAAGGTTACTTTTGATTTTTTAAAATTTCGAAGACTTTAACCCGCTGTATTTTATCTCCTAGTAGGCGTCTTTAGGATTTTTTTGGCTTCTTAAAAGCGCGAAACTCTCCTCTTTCGAATACCTTCATTCGGGTTTTTCGGAGAGAAACGGTTCAGACGCTATATTCATAATAGTGGAAGGGTATTTTTGATTTTTTAAATTTCGGAATATTTAAACCTCTGTATCTTATCTTCTCGTAGGGGTATTTAGGATTTTTTTGGCTCATTTCAAGCACGAAACTCTTCTCTTTCGAATCGCTTTATTCGGGGTTTTCGGAGAGAACGGTTCAGACGCTATCTTCAAAATAGTGGAAGGGTACTTTTGATTTTTCTAATTTCGAGTATTTAAAACGCTGTATCTTATCTTCTTGAGGGCGTATTTAGGATTTTTTCTTCTCATTTCAAGCGCGAAACTATCCTCTTTCGAATCATTTCATTTGGGTTTTTCGGAGAGAGACGGTTTAGACGCTTTCTTCAAAGTAGTGGAAGGATATTTTTGATTTTTTAAAATTTCGGAGCTTTAAACCGCTGTATCATATTTTCTAGTAGGCGTAGATAGGACTTTTTTGGCTCATTTCAAGCGCGAAACTCTCCTCTTTCCAACCATTTCATTCGGGTTTTTCGGAGTGAAATGGTTTAGACGCTACATTCAAGATAGTGGATTGGTATTTTTGATTTTTTCAAATTTCGGAGTTTTCAAACTGCAGTATCTTATTTTCTAGTAGGCCTATTTAGGATTTTTTCGGCTCATTTCAAGCGCGAGAGTCTCCTCTTTCGTATTATTTCATCCGGGTTTTTCGCAGTGAAACGGTTTAGACTATACATGCAAAATAGTGGAAGGGTATTTTTGATTTTTTAAAATTTCGGAGATTTAAACCGCTGTATCTTATTTTCTAGTAGGCGTATTTATGATTTTTTTGGCTCATTTCAACCCTGAAACTATCCTTTTTCGAATCGTTTCATTCGGGTTTTTCGGAGAGAAAGGTTTTAGACACTTTATTCAAAATAGTGTAAGGGTATTTTTGATTATTTAAAATTTCGGAGCTTTATACCGCTGTATCTTATTTTCTAGTAGGCGTAAGTAGGATTTTTTTCCTCTCATTTCAAGCGAGAAATTCTCCTTTTTCGAATCATTTCATTCAGGTTTTTCGGAGAGAAACGGTTCAGACTAAATATTCAAAATAGTGGAAGGGTATTTTTGATTTTTTAAAATTTCGGAGATTTAAACCGCTATATCTTATTTTCTAGTAGGCCTATTTAGGATTTTTTTGGCTCATTTCAAGCGCGAAACTCTCCTCTTTCGACTGATTTCATTCGGGTTTTTCGGAGAGAAACGGTTCAGACGTATCTTCAAAAGAGTGGAAGAGCATTTTTGATTTTCTAATATTTTGGAGTCTTCAAACCGCTGTATCTTATCTTCTAGTAGGCGTATTTAGGATATTTTTGGCTCCCTATAAGCGCGAAACTCTCCTCTTTCGAATCATTTCATTCGGGTTATTCGGAGAGAAACGGTTCAGACGCTATATTCAAAATAGTGCAAGGTTATTTTTGATTTTCTAAAATTTCGAAGACTTCAAAACCGCTGTATCTTATCTCCTAGTAGGCGTCTTTAGGATTTTTTTGGCTTCTTACAAGCGCGAAACTCTCCTCTTTCGAATACCTTCATTCGGGTTTTTCGGAGAGAAACGGTTCAGACGCTATATTCATAATAGTGGAAGGGTATTTTTGATTTTTTAAATTTCGGAATATTTAAACCTCTGTATCTTATCTTCTAGTAGGCGTATTTAGTATATTTTTGGCACATTTCAAGCGCGAAACTCTCCTCTTTCAAGTCATTTTATTCGGGTTTTTCGTAGAGAATAGGTTTAGATGCTATCTTCAAAATAGTGGAAGGGTATTTTTGATTTTTTAAAATTTCGGAGTTTTTAAACCGCTATATCTTATTTTCTAGAAGGCCTATTTAGGATTTTTTCGGCTCATTTCAAGCGCGAATCTCTCCTCTTTCGACTCATTTCATTCGAGTTTTTCGGAGAGAAGCGGTTCAGACGCTATTTTAAAAAAAAGAGGAAGGGTATTTTTGATTTTTTAAAATTTTGGAGATTTTAAACCTCTGTATCTTATCTTCTTGTAGGCGCATTTAGGATTTTTTTGGCTCATTTCAAGCGTGAAACTCTCCTCTCTCGAAGCATTTCATTCGGGTTTTTGGTAGAGAAACGGTTCATACGCTATATACAAAATAGTGGAAGGGTATTTTTGATTTTTTAAATTTTCGGAGTTTTTAAACCGCTGTATCCTATCTTCTAGTATGCGTATTTAGGATTATTTTAGCTCATTTCAAGCGTGAAACTCTCCTCTTTCGAAGCATTTCATTCGGGTTTTCCGGAGAGAAACGGTTCAGACACTATATTCAAAAGAGTGGAAGGTTATTTTTGATTTTTTAAAATTTCGGAGTATTTAAACCGCTGTACCTTATATTCTCGTAGGCGTGTTTAGGATATTTTCGGCTCATTTCAAGCGCGAAACTCTCCCCTTTCGATACATTTCATTCGCGTTCATGGTAGAGACACGGCTCAGACGCTATTATCAAAATAGTGGAAGGGTATTTTTGTTTTTTTAAAATTCGGAATATTTAAACCGCCATATCTTATTTTCTAGTAGGCGTATTTAGGATTTTTTCGTTTCATTACAAGCGCGAAACTCTTCTCTTTCGAATCATTTCATTCAGCTTTTTGGTAGAGAAATGGTTTAGATGCTATATTCAAAAGAGTGGAAGGGTATTTTTGATTTTTTAAAATTTCGGAATATTTAAACCGCTGTATCGTATCTTCTAGTAGGCGCATTTAGGATTCTTTTGGCTCATTACAAGCGCGAAACTCTCCTCTTTCGACTCATTTCGTTCGGGCTTTACGGAGAGAAACGGTTTAGACGCTATGTTCAAAATAGTGGAAGGGTATTTTTGATTTTTTAAAATTTCGGAGATTTAAACCGCTGTATCTTATTTTCTAGTAGGCGTATGTATGATTTTTTTGGCTCATTTCAAGCCTGAAACTCTCCTTTTTCGACTCGTTTCATTCGGGTTTTTCGGAGAGAAAGGTTTTAGACGCTATATTCAAAATAGTGTAAGGGTATTTTTGATTTTTTAAAATTTCGGAGCTTTAAACCGCTGTATCTTATCTTCTAGTAGGCGTAAGTAGGATTTTTTTCCTCTCATTTCAAGCGAGAAACTCTCCTCTTTCGAATCATTTCATTCAGGTTTTTCGGAGAGAAACGGTTCAGACTCTATATTCAAAATAGTGGAAGGGTATTTTTGATTTTTTAAAATTTCGGAGATTTAAACCGCTGTATCTTATCTTCTAGTAGGCCTATTTAGGATTTTTTTGGCTCACTACAAGCGCGAAACTCTCCTCTTTCGACTGATTTCATTCGGGTTTTTCGGAGAGAAACGGTTCAGACGTATCTTCAAAATAGTGGAAGAGCATTTTTGATTTTCTAAAATTTTGAAGTCTTCAAACCGCTGTATCTTATCTTCTAGTAGGCGTATTTAGGATTTTTTTGACTCCCTATAAGCGCGAAACTCTCCTCTTTCGAATCATTTCATTCGGGTTTTTCGGAGAGAAACGGTTCAGACGCTATATTCAAAATAGTGCAAGGTTATTTTTGATTTTCTAAAATTTCGAAGACTTCAAAACCGCTGTATCTTATCTCCTAGTAGGCGTCTTTAGGATTTTTTTGGCTTCTTACAAGCGCGAAACTCTCCTCTTTCGACTACACTTCATTCGGGTTTTTCGGAGAGAAACGGTTCAGACGCTATATTCATAATTAGTGGAAGGGTATTTTTGATTTTTTAAAATTTCGGAGTATTTAAACCGCTGTATCTTATCTTCTAGTAGGCGTATTTAGTATTTTTTTGGCTCATTTCAAGCGCGAAACTCTCCTCTTTCAACTCATTTCATTCGGGTTTTTCGTAGAGAATACGGTTCAGACGCTATCTTCAAAATAGTGGAAGGGTATTTTTGATTTTTTAAAATTTCGGAGTTTTTAAACCGCTGTATCTTATCTTCTAGTAGGCGTATTTAGGATTTTTTCGGCTCATTTCAAGCGCGAAACTCTCCTCTTTCGACTCATTTCATTCGGGTTTTTCGGAGAGAAACGGTTCAGACGCTATATTACAAAATAGTGGAAGGGTATTTTTGATTTTTTAAAATTTTGAAGTTTTTAAACCGCTGTATCTTATCTTCTAGTAGGCGTATTTAGGATTTTTTTGGCTCATTTCAAGCGCGAAACTCTCCTCTCTCGAAGCATTTCATTCGGGTTTTTCGGTAGAGAAACGGTTCATACGCTATATTCAAAATAGGGGAAGGGTATCTTTGATTTTTTAAAATTCCGGAGTTTTTTAACCGCTGTATCCTATCTTCTAGTGTGCGTATTTTGGATTTATTCGGCTCAATTCAAGCGCGAAACTCTCCTCTATCGAAGCATTTCATTCGGGTTTTCCGGAGAGAAACGGTTCAGACGCTATATTCAAAAGAGTGGAAGGGTATTTTTGATTTTTTAAAATTTCGAAGTATTTAAACCGCTGTATCTTATATTCTAGTAGGCGTGTTTAGGATATTTTCGGCTCATTTCAAGCGCGAACCTCTCCCCTTTCGATACATTTCATTCGCGTTTATGGTAGAGACACGGCTCAGACGCTATAATCAAAATAGTGGAAGGGTATTATTGATTTTTTAAAATTTCGAAGTATTTAAACCGCTGTATCTTATCTTCTAGTAGGCGTATTTAGGATTTTTTCGGCTCATTACAAGCGCGAAACTCTCCTCTTTCGAATCATTTCATTCGGCTTTTTCGTAGAGAAACGGTTTAGACGCTATCTTCAAAATAGTGGAAGGGTATTTTTGATTTTTTAAAATTTCGGAGTTTTTAAACCGCTGTATCTTATCTTCTAGTAGGCGTATTTAGGATTCTTTTGGCTCACTACAAGCGCGAAACTCTCCTCTTTCGAATCATTTCATTCGGGCTTTTCGGAGAGAAACGGTTCTGACGCTATATTCAAAATAGTGGAAGGGTATTTTTGATTTTTTAAAATTTCGTAGATTTAAACCGCTGTATCTTATCTTCTAGTAGGCGTATTTAGGATTTTTTTGGCTCATTTCAAGCGCGAAACTCTCCTCTTTCGAATCGTTTCATTCGGGTTTTTCGGAGAGAAACGGTTCAGACGCTATATTCAAAATAGTGTAAGGGTATTTTTGATTTTTTAAAATTTCGGAGCTTTAAACCGCTGTATCTTATCTTCTAGTAGGCGTATTTAGGATTTTTTTCCTCTCATTTCAAGCGAGAAACTCTCCTCTTTCGAATCATTTCATTCAGGTTTTTCGGAGAGAAACGGTTCAGACTAAATATTCAAAATAGTGGAAGGATATTTTTGATTTTTTAAAATTTCGGAGATTTAAACAGCTGTATCTTATCTTCTAGTAGGCGTATTTAGGATTTTTTTGGCTCCTTACATGCGCGAAACTCTCCTCTTTCGACGGATTTCATTCGGGTTTTTCGGAGAGAAACGGTTCAGACGCTATATTCAAAATAGTGGAAGGGTATTTTTGATTTTTTAAAATTTCGATGATTTAAACCGCTGTATCTTATCTTCTAGTAGGCGTATTTAGGATTTTTTCGTCTCCTTACAAGCGCGAAACTCTCCTCTTTCGACTGATTTCATACGGGTTTTTCGGAGAGAAACGGTTCAGACGCTATATTCAAAAGAGTGGAAGGGTATTTTTGATTTTTTAAAAATTCGAAGTTTTTAAACCGCTGTATCTTATCTTCTAGTAGGCGTATTTAGGATGTTTTTTGCTCCTTACAAGCGCGAAACTCTCCTCTTTCGACTCATTTCATACGGGTTTTTCGGACAGAAACGGTTCAGACGCTATATTCAAAATAGTGGAAGGGTATTTTTGATTTTTTAAAATTTCGGAATTTTTAAACCGCTGTATCTTATCTTCTAGTAGGCGTATTTAAGATTTTTTCGGCTCCTTACAAGCGCGAAACTCTCCTCTTTCGACGCATTTCATTCGGGTATTTCGGAGAGAAACGGTTCAGACGCTATATTCAAAATAGTGGAAGGGTATTTTTTATTTTTTAAAATTTCGAAGTTTTTAAACCGCTGTATCTTATCTTCTAGTAGGCGTATTTAGGATTTTTTTGGCTCCTTACAAGCGAGAAACTCTCCTCTTTCGTCGGATTTCATTCGGGTTTTTCGGAGAGAAACGGTTCTGACGCTATATTCAAAATAGTGGAAGGGTATTTTCGATTTTTTAAAATTTCGACGATTTAAACCGCTGTATCTTATCTTCTAGTAGGCGTATTTAGGATTTTTTCAGCTCCTTACAAGCGCGAAACTCTCCTCTTTCGACGCATTTCATTCGGGTTTTTCTGAGAGGAACGGTTTAGACGCTATATTCAAAAGAGTGGAAGGGTATTTTTGATTTTTTAAAATTTCGAAGTTTTTAAACCGCTGTATCTTATCTTCTAGTTGGCGTATTTAAGATATTTTGGCTCATTTCAAGCGCGAAACCCTCCTCTTTCGAATCATTTCATTCGGGTTTTTCGGAGAGAAACGGTTCAGACGCTATATTCAAAATAGTGGAAGGGTATTTTTGATTTTTTAAAATTTCGGAATTTTTAAACCGCTGTATCTTATCTTCTAGTAGGCGTGTTTAGGATTTTTTTGGCTCCTTACAAGCGCGAAACTCTCCTCTTTCGAAACATTTCATTCGGGTTTTTCGGAGAGGAACGGTTCAGACGCTATATTCAAAATAGTGGAAGGGTATTTTTGATTTTTTAAAATTTCGTAATTTTTAAACCGCTGTATCTTATCTTCTAGTAGGCGTGTTTAGGATTTTTTTGGCTCATTTCAAGCACGAAACTCTCCTCTTTCGACTGATTTCATTCGGGTTTTTCGGAGAGAAACGGTTCAGACGCTATATTCAAAATAGTGAAAGGCTATTTTTGATTTTTTAAAATTTCGGAGTTTTTAAACCGCTGTATCTTATCTTCTAGTAGGCGTATATAGGATTTTTTCGTCTACTTACAAGCGCGAAACTCTCCTCTTTCGAAGCATTTCATTCGGGTTTTTCGGAGAGGAACGGTTCAGACGCTATATTCAAAATAGTGGAAGGGTATTTCTGATTTTTTAAAATTTCGAATTATTTAAACCGCTGTACCTTATCTTTTAGTAGGCATATTTAGGATTTTTTAGGCTCCCTACAAGCGGGAAACCCTCCTCTTTCGAATCATTTCATTCGGGTTTTTCGGAGAGAAACGGTTCAGACGCTATATTCAAAATATTGGAAGGGAATTTTTGATTTTTTAAAATATCGGAATTTTTAAACCGCTGTATCTTATATTCTAGTAGGCGTGTTTAGGATTTTTTTGGCTTATTTCAAGCGCGAAACTCTCCTCTTTCGAATGATTTCAATCGGGTTTTTCGGAGAGAAACGGTTCAGACGATATATTCTAAATAGTGGAAGGCTATTTTTGATTTTTTAAAATTTCGGAAATTTTAAACCGCTGTATCTTATATTCTAGTAGGCGTGTTTAGGATTTTTTTGGCTTATTTCAAGCGCGAAAATCTCCTCTTTCGAATGATATCGTTCGCGTTTTTCGTAGAGAAACGGTTCAGACTATATATTCGAAAAAGTGGAAGGGTATTTTTGATTTTTTAAATTTTCGTAATTTTTAAATCGCTGTATCTTATCTACTAGTAGGCGTGTTTACGATTTTTTTGGCTCATTTCAAGCGCGAAACTCTCCTCTTTCGTCGGACTTCATTCAGGTTTTTCGCAGAGGAACGGTTCAGACGCTATATTAAAAATAGTGGAAGGGTATTTTTGATTTTTTAAAATTTCGAAGTATTTAAACCGCTGTATCTTATCTTCTAGTAGGCGTATTTACGATTTTTTTGGCTCCTTTTAAGCGCGAAACTCTCCTCTTTCGTACCATTTCATTCGGGTTTTTCGGAGAGAAACGGTTCAGACGCTATATTCAAAATATTGGAAGGGAATTTTTGATTTTTTAAAATATCGGAATTTTTAAACCGCTGTATCTTATATTCTAGTAGGCGTGTTTAGGATTTTTTTGGCTTATTTCAAGCGCGAAACTCTCCTCTTTCGAATGATTTCATTCGGGTTTTTCGGAGAGAAACGGTTCAGACGCTATATTCTAAATAGTGGAAGGCTATTTTTGATTTTTTAAAATTTCGGAAATTTTAAACCGCTGTATCTTATCTTCTACTAGGCGTATTTAGGTTTTTTTTTGGCTCCTTACAAGCGCGAAACTCTCCTCTTTCGACTGATTTCATACGGGTTTTTCGGACAGAAACGGTTCAGACGCTATATTCAAAATAGTGGAAGGGTATTCTTGATATTTTAAAATTTCGGAATTTTTAAACTGCTGTATCTTATCTTCTAGTAGGCGTATTTAGGATTTTTTCGTCTCCTTACAAGCCCGAAACTCTCCTCTTTCGACGCATTTCATTCGGGTATTTCGGACAGAAACGGTTCAGACGCTATATTCAAAATAGTGGAAGGGTATTTTTTATTTTTTAAAATTTCGAAGTTTTTAAACCGCTGTATCTTATCTTCTAGTAGGCGTATTTAGGATTTTTTGGCTCCTTACAAGCGAGAAACTCTCCTCTTTCGTCGGATTTCATTCGGGTTTTTCGGAGAGAAACGGTTCTGACGCTATATTCAAAATAGTGGAAGGGTATTTTTGATTTTTTAAATTTTCGAAGTTTTTAAACCGCTGTATCTTATCTTCTAGTTGGAGTATTTAGGATTTTTTTGGCTAATTTCAAGCGCGAATCCCTCCTCTTTCGAATCATTTCATTCGGGTTTTTCGGAGAGAAACGGTTCAGACGCTATATTCAAAATAGTGGAAGGGTATTTTTGATTTTTTAAAATTTCGGAATATTTAAATCGCTGTATCTTATCTTCTAGTAGGCGTATTTAGGATTTTTTTGGCTCCTTACAAGCGAGAAACTCTCCTCTTTCGTCGGATTTCATTCGGGTTTTTCGGAGAGGAACGGTTCAGACGATATATTCAAAATAGTGAAAGGCTATTTTTGATTTTTAGAATTTCGGAGTATTTAAACTGCTGTATCTTATCTTCTAGTAGGCGTATTTAGGATTTTTTCGTCTCCTTACAAGCGCGAAACTCTCCTCTTTCGACGCATTTCATTCGGGTTTTTCGGAGAGGATCGGTTCAGACGCTATATTCAAAATAGTGGAAGGGTATTTCTGATTTTTTAAAATTTCGAATTATTTAAACCGCTGTACCTTAACTTTTAGTAGGCATATTTAGGATTTTTTTGGCTCCCTACAAGCGCGAAACCCTCCTCTTTCGAATCATTTCATTCGGGTTTTTCGGAGAGAAACGGTTCAGACGCTATATTCAAAATAGTGGAAGGGTATTTTTGATTTTTTTTAATTTCGAAGTTTTAAACCGTTGTTTCTTATCTTTTAGTAGGGGTATTTAGGATTTTTTTGACTCATTTCAAGCGCGAAACTCTCCTCTTTCGTCGGATTTCATTCGAGTTTTTCGGAGAGGAACGGTTCATACGCTATATTCAAAATAGTGGAAGGGTATTTTTGATTTTTTAAAATTTCGATGATTTAAACCGCTGTATCTTATCTTCTAGTAGGCGTATTTAGGATTTTTTCGTCTCCTTACAAGCGCGAAACTCTCCTCTTTCGACGCATTTCATTCGGGTTTTTCGGAGAGGAACGGTTCAGACGCTATATTCAAAATAGTGGAAGGGTATTTTTGATTTTTTAAAATTTCGAAGTTTTAAAACAGCTGTATCTTATCTTCTAGTAGGCGTATTTAGGATTTTTTTGCCTCCTTACAAGCGCGAAACTCTCCTCTTTCGTCGGATTTCATTCGGGTTTTTCGGAGAGGAACGGTTCAGACGCTATATTCAAAATAGTGGTAGGGTATTTTTGATTTTTTAAAATTTCGATGATTTAAACCGCTGTATCTTATCTTCTAGAAGGTGTATTTAGGATTTTTTCGGCTCCTTACAAGCGCGAAACTCTCCTCTTTCGACTGATTTCATACGGGTTTTTCGGAGAGAAACGGTTCAGACGCTATATTCAAAAGAGTGGAAGGGTATTTTTGATTTTTTAAATATTCGAAGTTTTTAAACCGCTGTATCTTATCTTCTAGTTGGCGTATTTAGGATGTTTTTTGCTCCTTACAAGCGCGAAACTCTCCTCTTTCGACTCATGTCATACGAGTTTTTCGGACAGAAACGGTTCAGACGCTATATTCAAAATAGTGGAAGGGTATTTTTGATTTTTTAAAATTTCGTAATTTTTAAACCGCTGTATCTTATCTTCTAGTAGGAGTGTTTAGGATTTTTTTGGCTCATTTCAAGCACGAAACTCTCCTCTTTTGACTGATTTCATTCGGGTTTTTCGGAGAGAAACGGTTCAGACGATATATTCAAAATAGTGAAAGGCTATTTTTGATTTTTTAAAATTTCGGAGTTTTTAAACTGCTGTATCTTATCTTCTAGTAGGCGTATATAGGATTTTTTCGTCTACTTACAAGCGCGAAACTCTCCTCTTTCGACGCATTTCATTCGGGTTTTTCGGAGAGGATCGGTTCAGACGCTATATTCAAAATATTGGAAGGGTATTTTTTATTTTTTAAAATTTCGAAGTTTTTAAACCGCTGTATCTTATATTCTAGTAGGCGTGTTTAGGATTTTTTTGGCTCCTTACAAGCGCGAAACTCTCCTCTTTCGAATCATTTCATTCGGGTTTTTCGGAGAGAAACGGTTCAGACGCTATATTCAAAATAGTGGAAGGGTATTTTTGATTTTTTAAAATTTCGTAATTTTTAAACCGCTGTATCTTATCTTCTAGTAGGAGTGTTTAGGATTTTTTTGGCTCATTTCAAGCACGAAACTCTCCTCTTTTGACTGATTTCATTCGGGTTTTTCGGAGAGAAACGGTTCAGACGATATATTCAAAATAGTGAAAGGCTATTTTTGATTTTTTAAAATTTCGGAGTTTTTAAACTGCTGTATCTTATCTTCTAGTAGGCGTATATAGGATTTTTTCGTCTACTTACAAGCGCGAAACTCTCCTCTTTCGACGCATTTCATTCGGGTTTTTCGGAGAGGATCGGTTCAGACGCTATATTCAAAATAGTGGAAGGGTATTTCTGATTTTTTAAAATTTCGAATTATTTAAACCGCTGTACCTTATCTTTTAGTAGGCATATTTAGGATTTTTTTGGCTCCCTACAAGCGGGAAACCCTCCTCTTTCGAATCATTTCTTTCGGGTTTTTCGGAGAGAAACGGTTCAGACGCTATATTCAAAATAGTGGAAGGGTATTTTTGATTTTTTTTAATTTCGAAGTTTTAAACCGTTGTATCTTATCTTTTAGTAGGGGTATTTAGGATTTTTTTGGCTCATTTCAAGCGCGAAACTCTCCTCTTTCGTCGTATTTCATTCGGGTTTTTCGGAGAGGAACGGTTCAGACGCTATATTCAAAATAGTGGAAGGGTATTTTTGATTTTTTAAAATTTCGATGATTTAAACCGCTGTATCTTATCTTCTAGTAGGCGTATTTAGGATTTTTTCGTCTCCTTACAAGCGCGAAACTCTCCTCTTTCGACGCATTTCATTCGGGTTTTTCGGAGAGGAACGGTTCAGACGCTATATTCAAAATAGTGGAAGGGTATTTTTGATTTTTTAAAATTTCGAAGTTTTAAAACCGCTGTATCTTATCTTCTAGTAGGCGTATTTAGGATTTTTTTGGCTCCTTACAAGCGCGAAACTCTCCTCTTTCGTCGGATTTCATTCGGGTTTTTCGGAGAGAAACGGTTCAGACGCTATATTCAAAATAGTGGAAGGGTATTTTTGATTTTTTAAAATTTTGATGATTTAAACCGCTGTATCTTATCTTCTAGTAGGTGTATTTAGGATTTTTTCGTCTCCTTACAAGCGCGAAACTCTCCTCTTTCGACGCATTTCATTCCTGTTTTTCGGAGAGAAACGGTTCAGACGCTATATTAAAAATAGTGGAAGGGTATTTTTGATTTTTTAAAATTTCGAAGTATTTAAACCGCTGTATCTTATCTTCTAGTAGGCGTATTTAGGATTTTTTTGGCTCCTTTCAAGCGCGAAACTCTCCTCTTTCGTACCATTTCATTCGGGTTTTTCGGAGAGAAACGGTTCAGACGCTATATTCAAAAGAGTGGAAGGGTATTTTTGATTTTTTAAAATTTCGAAGTTTTTAAACCGCTGTATCTTATCTTCTAGTAGGCGTATTTAGGATTTTTTTGGCTCCTTACAAGCGCGAAACTCTCCTCTTTCGACCATTTCATTCGGGTTTCTCGGAGAGAAACGGTTCAGACGCTATATTCAAAAGAGTGGAAGGGTATTTTTGATTTTTTAAAATTTCGTAGTTTTTAAACCGCTGTATCTTATCTTCTAGTAGGCGTATTTAGGATTTTTTTGGCTCCTTACAAGCGAGAAACTCTCCTCTTTCGTCGGATTTCATTCGGGTTTTTCGGAGAGAAACGGTTCTGACGCTATATTCAAAATAGTGGAAGGGTATTTTTGATTTTTTAAAATTTCGATGATTTAAACCGCTGTATCTTATCTTCTAGTAGGTGTATTTAGGATTTTTTCGGTTCCTTACAAGCGCGAAACTCTCCTCTTTCGACGCATTTCATTCGGGTTTTTGGGAGAGGAACGGTTTAGACGCTATATTCAAAAGAGTGGAAGGGTATTTTTGATTTTTTAAATTTTCGAAGATTTTAAACCGCTGTATCTTATCTTCTAGTTGGCGTATTTAAGATTTTTTTGGCTCATTTCAAGCGCGAATCCCTCCTCTATCGAATCATTTCATTCGGGTTTTTCGGAGAGAAACGGTTCAGACGCTATATTCAAAATAGTGGAAGGGAATTTTTGATTTTTTAAAATTTCGGAATTTTTAAACCGCTGTATCTTATATTCTAGTAGGCGTGTTTAGGATTTTTTTGGATCCTTACAAGCGCGAAACTCTCCTCTTTCGAAACATTTCATTCGGGTTTTTCGGAGAGAAACGGTTCAGACGATATATTCAAAATAGTGAAAGGCTATTTTTGATTTTTTAAAATTTCGGAGTTTTTAAACTGCTGTATCTTATCTTCTAGTAGGCGTATATAGGATTTTTTCGTCTACTTACAAGCGCGAAACTCTCCTCTTTCGACGCATTTCATTCGGGTTTTTCGGAGAGGATCGCTTCAGACGCTATATTCAAAATAGTGGAAGGGTATTTCTGATTTTTTAAAATTTCGAATTATTTAAACCGCTGTACCTTATCTTTTAGTAGGCATATTTAGGATTTTTTTGGCTCCCTACAAGCGCGAAACCCTCCTCTTTCGAATCATTTCATTCGGGTTTTTCGGAGAGAAACGGTTCAGACGCTATATTCAAAATAGTGGAAGGGTATTTTTGATTTTTTTTAATTTCGTAGTTTTAAACCGTTGTATCTTATCTTTTAGTAGGGGTATTTAGGATTTTTTTGGCTCATTTCAAGCGCGAAACTCTCCTCTTTCGTCGGATTTCATTCGGGTTTTTCGGAGAGGAACGGTTCAGACGCTATATTCAAAATAGTGGAAGGGTATTTTTGATTTTTTAAAATTTCGATGATTTAAACCGCTGTATCTTATCTTCTAGTAGGCGTATTTAGGATTTTTTCGTCTCCTTACAAGCGCGAAACTCTCCTCTTTCGACGCATTTCATTCGGGTTTTTCGGAGAGGAACGGTTCAGACGCTATATTCAAAATAGTGGAAGGGTATTTCTGATTTTTTAAAATTTCGAATTATTTAAACCGCTGTACCTTATCTTTTAGTAGGCATATTTAGGATTTTTTTGGCTCCCTACAAGCGCGAAACCCTCCTCTTTCGAATCATTTCATTCGGGTTTTTCGGAGAGAAACGGTTCAGACGCTATATTCAAAATAGTGGAAGGGTATTTTTGATTTTTTTTAATTTCGTAGTTTTAAACCGCTGTATCATATCTTCTAGTAGGCGTATTTAGGATTTTTTTGGCTCCTTACAAGCGCGAAACTCTCCTGTTTCGATTTATTTCATTCGGGTTTTTCGGAGAGAAACGGTTCAGACGCTATATTCAAAATAGTGGAAGGGTATTTTTGATTTTTTAATATTTCGAAGTATTTAAACCGTTGTATCTTATCTTCTAGTAGGCGTATATAGGATTTTTTTGGCTCCTTACAAGCGCGAAACTAACCTCTTTCGACTGATTTCATTCGGGTTTTTCGGAGAGAAACGGTTCAGACGGTATATTCAAAAAAGTGGAAGGGTATTTTTGATTTTTTAAAATTTCGTAGTTTTTAAACCGCTGTATCTTATCTTCTAGTAGGCGTATTTAGGATTTTTTTTGGCTCATTTCAAGCGCGAAACTCTCCTCCTTCGACTCGTTACATTCGAGTTTTTCGGAGAGAAACGGTTCAGACGCTATATTCAAAATAGTGGAAGGGTATTTTTGATTTTTTAAAATTTCGAAGTTTTTAAACAGTTGTATCTTTTTTTCTGGTAGGCGTATTTAGGATTTTTTTGGCTCCCTACAAGCGCGAAACTCTCCTCTTTTGAATCATTTCATTCGGGTTTTTCGGAGAGAAACGGTTCAGACGCGATATTCAAAGTAGTGGAAGTGTATTTATGATTTTTTAAAATTTCGAAGTATTTAAACAGTTGTATCTTTTTTTCTGGTAGGCGCATATAGGATTTTTTTGGCTCCCTACATGCGCGAAACTCTCCTCTTTCGACTGATTTCATTCGGGTTTTTCGGAGAGAAACGGTTCAGACGCTATAATCAAAATAGTGGAAGGGTATTTTTGATTTTTTAAAATTTCGTAGTTTTAAAACCGCTGTATCTTATCTTCTAGTAGGCGTATTTAGGATTTTTTTGGCTCCTTACAAGCGCGAAACTCTCCTCTTTTGACTGATTTCATTCGGGTTTCTCGGAGATAAACGGTTCAGACGCTATATTCTAAATAGTGTAAGGGTATTTTTGATTTTTTAAAATTTCGTAGTTTTTAAACCGCTGTATCTTATCTTCTAGTAGGCGTATTTAGGATTTTTTTGGCTCGTTTCAAGCGCGAAACTCTCCTCTTTCGACTGATTTCATTCGGGTTTCTCGGAGAGAAACGGTTCAGACGCTATATTCAAAATAGTGGAAGGGTATTTTTGATTTTTTAAAATTTCGATAGTATTTAAACCGCTGTATCTTATCTTCTAGTAGGCGTATTTAGGATTTTTTTGGCTCCTTACAAGCGCGAAACTCTCCTCTTTCGACTGATTTCATTCGGGTTTTTCGGAGAGAAACGGTTCAGACGCTATATTCAAAATAGTGGAAGGGTATTTTTGATTTTTTAAAATTTCGAAGTATTTTAAACCGCTGTATCTTATCTTCTAGTAGGCGTGTTTAGGATTTTTTTGGCTCCCTACAAGCGCGAAACTCTCCTCTATCGAATCATTTCATTCGGGTTTTTCGGAGAGAAACGGTTCAGACGCTATATTCAAAATAGTGGAAGGGTATTTTTGATTTTTTAAAATTTCGAAGTTTTTAAACAGCTGTATCTTATATTCTGGTAGGCGTATTTAGGATTTTTTTGGCTCCCTACAAGCGCGAAACTCTCCTCTTTCGAAACTGATTTCATTCGGGTTATTCGGAGAGAAACGGTTCAGACGCTATATTCAAAATAGTGAAAGGGTAT
>NW_028256498.1:0-8408 GCF_048593485.1 Apis florea
TGGCTCCTTACAAGCGCGAAACTCTCCTGTTTCGATTGATTTCATTCGGGTTTTTCGGAGAGAAACGGTTCAGACGCTATAATCAAGGTAGTGGAAGGGTATTTTTGATTTTTTAAAATTTCGAAGTTTTTAAACCGCTGTATCTTATCATCTAGTAGGCGTATTTAGGATTTTTTCGGCTCCCTACAAGCGCGAAACTCTCCGCTTTCGAATCATTTCTTTCGGAGAGAAACGGTTCAGACGCTATATTCAAAATAGTGGACGGGTATTTTTGATTTTTTAAAATTTCGAAGTATTTAAACCGCTGTATCT
Source organism: Apis florea (assembly GCF_048593485.1). Lineage (NCBI taxonomy): Eukaryota > Metazoa > Arthropoda > Insecta > Hymenoptera > Apidae > Apis > Apis florea. The sequence continues at coordinate 313 of NW_028256498.1, forward strand.
TATCATCTAGTGGGCGTATTTAGGATTTTTTTTGCTCCTTACAAGCGCGTAACTCTCCTCTTTCGATTGATTTCATTCGGGTTTTTCGGAGAGAAACGGTTCAGACGCTATATTCAAAGTAGTGGAATGGTATTTTTGATTTTTTAAAATTTCGAAGATTTAAACAGCTGTATCTTATCTTCTAGTTGGCGAATTTAGGATTTTTTTGGCTCCCTACAAGCGCGAAACTCTCCTCTTTCGATTGATTTCATTCGGGTTTTTCGGAGAGAAACGGTTCAGACGCTATATTCAAAATAGTGGAAGGATATTTTTGATTTTTTAAAATTTCGGAGTTTTTAAACTGCTGTATCTTATCTTCTAGTAGGCGTATTTTGGATTTTTTTGGCCCCTTACAAGCGCGAAGATCTCCTCTTTCGACGCATTTCATTCGGGTTTTTCTGAGAGGAACGGTTCAGACGCTATATTCAAAATAGTGGAAGGGTATTTTTTATTTTTTAAAATTTCGAAGTTTTTAAACCGTTGTACCTTATCTTCTAGAAGGCGTATTTAGTATTTTTTTGGCTCATTTCAAGCGCGAAACTCTCCTCTTTCAACTTATTTCATTCGGGTTTTTCGGAGAGAAACGGTTCAGACGCTACATTCAAAATAGTGGAAGGGTATTTTTTATTTTTTAAAATTTCGAAGTATTTAAACCGCTGTATCTTATCTTCTAGTTGGCGTATTTAGGATTTTTTTGGCTCATTTCAAGCGCGAAACTCTCCTCTTTCGACTTATATCATTTGGGTTTTTCGGAGAGAAACGGTTCAGACGCTATATTCAAAATAGTGGAAGGGTATTTTTTATTCTTTAAAATTTCGAAGTATTTAAACCGCTGTACCTTATCTTCTAGTAGGCGTATTTAGGATTTTTTTGGCTCCTTACAAGCGCGAAACTCTCCTGTTTCGATTGATTTCATTCGGGTTTTTCGGAGAGAAACGGTTCAAACGCTACATTCAAAATACTGGAAGGGTATTTTTGTTTTTTTAAAATTTCGAAGTCTTTAAACCGCTGTATCTTATCTTCTAGTAGGCGTATTTATGATTTTTTGGCTCCTTACAAGCGCGAAACTCTCCTCTTTCGTCGGATTTCATTCGGGTTATTCTGAGAGAAACGGTTCAGACGCTATAATCAAGGTAGTGGAAGGGTATTTTTGATTTTTTAAAATTTCGAAGTATTTAAACCGCTTTATCTTATCTTCTAGAAGGCGTATTTAGGATTTTTTTGGCTCATTACAAGCGCGAAACTCTCCTCTTTCGACTTATTTCATTTGGGTATTTCGGAGAGAAACGGTTCAGACGCTATATTCAAAATAGTGGAAGGGTATTTATTATTTTTTAAAATTTCGAAGATTTAAACAGCTGTATCTTATCTTCTAGTTGGCGTATTTAGGATTTTTTTGGCTCATTTCAAGCGCGAAACTCTCCTCTTTCGACTTATTTCATTTGGGTTTTTCGGAGAGAAACGGTTCAGACGCTATATTCAAAATAGTGGAAGGGTATTTTTTATTTTTTAAAATTTCGAAGTATTTAAACCGCTGTATCTTATCTTCTAGTAGGCGTATTTAGGATTTTTTCGGCTCCCTACAAGCGCGAAACTCTCCTCTTTCGAATCATTTCATTCGGAGAGAAACGGTTCAGACGCTATATTCAAAGTAGTGGAAGGGTATTTTTGATTTTTTAAAATTTGAAGTTTTTAAACCGCTGTATTTTATCTTCTAGTAGGCGTATTTAGGATTTTTTTGGCTCCCTATAAGCGCGAAACTCTCCTCTTTCGAATCATTTCATTCGAGTTTTTCGGAGAGAAACGGTTCAGACGCTATATTCATAATAGTGCAAGGGTATTTTTGATTTTTTAAAATTTCGAAGTTTTTAAACCGCTGTATCATATCTTCTAGTAGGCGTATTTAGGATTTTTTTGGCTCCTTACAAGCGCGAAACTCTCCTCTTTCGACAGATTTCATTCGGGTTTTTCGGAGAGAAACGGTTCAGACGCTACATTCAAAAGAGTGGAAGGGTATTTTTGATTTTTTAAAATTTCGACGTCTTTAAACCGCTGTATCTTATCTTCTAGTAGGCGTATTTAGAATTTTTTTGGCTCCCAACAAGCGCGAAACCCTCCTTTTCGAATCATTTCATTCGAGTATTTCGGAGAGAAACGGTTCAGACGCTACATTCAAAATAGTGGAAGAGTATTCTTGATTTTTTAAAATTTCGAAATTTTTAAACCGCTGTATCTTATATTCTAGTAGGCGTGTTTAGGATTTTTTTGGCTTATTTCAAGCGCGAAACTCTCCTCTTTCGACTGATTTCATTCGAGTTTTTCGGAGAGAAACGGTCCAGACGCTATATTCAAAATAGTGCAAGGGTATTATTGATTTTTTAAAATTTCGAATATTTAAACCGCTGTATCTTATCTTCTAGTAGGCGTATTTAGGATTTTTTTGGGTCATTTCAAGCGCGAATCTCTCCTCTTTCGACTCATTTCATTCGGGTTTATCGGAGAGAAACGGTTCAGACGCTATATTCAAAATAGTGGAAGGGTATTTTTGATTCCTTAAAATTTCGGGATATTTAAACCGCTGTATCTTATCTTCTAGTAAGCGTATTTAGGATTTCTTTGGCTCATTTCAAGCGCGAAACTCTCCTCTTTTGACTTATTTCATTCGGGTTTTTCGGAGAGAAACGGTTCAGACGCTATATTCAAAAGAGTGGAAGGGTATTTTTGATTTTTTAAAATTTCGAAGTTTTTAAACCGCTGTATCTTATCTTCTAGTAGGCGTATTTAGGATTTTTTGGGCTCATTTCAAGCGCGAAACTCTCCTCTTTCGACTGATTTCACTCGGGTTTTTCGGAGAGAAACGGTACAGACGCTATATTCAAAGAAGTGGAAGGGTATTTTTGATTCTTTAAAATTTCGGAATTTTTAAACCGCTGTATCTTATCTTCTAGTAGGCGTATTTAGGATTTTTTCGGCTCATTTCAAGCACGAAACTCTCCTCGATTCGTTTCATTGGAGTTTTTCGGAGAGAAACGGTTCAGACGCTATATTCATAATAGTGCAATGGTATTTTTGATTTTTTAAAATTTCGAAGTCTTTAAACCGCTGTATCTTATCTTCTAGTAGGCGTATTAAGGATTTTTTTGACTCCCTACAAGCGCGAAACTCTCCTCTTTCGACTCATTTCATTTGGGTTTTTCGGAGTGAAACGGTTCAGACGCTATATTCAAAATAGTGGAAGGGTATTTTTGATTTTTTACAATTTCGATGTCTTTAAACCGCTGTATCTTATCTTCTAGTAGGCGTATTTAGGATTTTTTTGGCTCCCAACAAGCGCGAAACCCTCCTCTTTCGACTCTTTTCATACGGGATTTTCGGAGAGAAACGGCTCAAACGCCATATTCAAAATAGTGGAAGGGTATTTTTGATTTTTTAAAATTTCGGAGTATTTAAACCGCTGTATCTTATCTTCTAGTAGGCGAATTTAGGATTTTTTTGGCACATTTCAAGCGCGAAACACTCCTCTTTCGACTCATTTCATTCGGGTTTTTCGGAGAGAAACGGTTCAGACACTATATTCAAAATTGTGGAAGGGTATTATTGATTTTTTAAAATTCGGAGTTTTTAAACCGCTGTATTTTATCTTCTAGTAGGCGTATTTAGGATTTTTTTGGCTCTTTACCAGCGCGAAACTCTCCTCTTTCGACTGATTTCATTCGGGTTTTTCGGAGAGAAACGGTTCAGACGCTATATTCAAAAGAGTGGAAGGGTATTTTTGATTTTTTAAAATTTCGGAATATTTAAACCGCTGTATCTTATCCTCTAGTAGGCGTATTTAGGATTTTTTGGGCTCATTTCAAGCGCGAAACTCTCCTCTTTCGAATCATTTCATTCGGGATTTTCGGAGAGAAACGGTTAAGACGCTATATTCAAATTAGTGGAAGGGTATTTATGATTTTTTAAAATTTCGATGTCTTCAAACCGCTGCATCTTATCTTCTAGTAGGCGTATTAAGGATTTTTTTGGCTCATTTCAAGCGCGAAACTCTCCTCTTTCGACTCATTTCATTTGAGTTTTTCGGAGAGAAACCGTTCAGACGCTATATTCAAAATAGTGGAAGGGTATTTTTGATTTTTTAAAATTTCGAAGTATTTAAACCGCTGTATCTTATCTTCTAGTAGGCGTATTAAGGATTTTTTTGACTCTTTACAAGCGCGAAACTATCCTCTTTCGAAACATTTCATTCGGTTTTTTCGGATAGAAACGGTTGAGACGCTATATTCAAAAGAGTGGAAGGGTATTTTTGATTTTTTAAAATTTCGAAGTATTTAAACCGCTGTATCTTATCTTCTAGTAGGCGTATTTAGGATTTTTTTGGCTCCTTACAAGCGCGAAACTCTCCTCTTTCGACTGATTTCATTCGGGTTTTTCGGAGAGAAACGGTTCAGACGCTATATTCAAAAGAGTGGAAGGGTATTTTTGATGTTTTAAAATTTCGAAGTTTTTAAACCACCGTATCTTATCTTCTAGTAGGCGTATATAGGATTTTTTTGGCTCCTTACAAGCGAGAAACTCTCCTCTTTCGAGGGATTTTATTCGGGTTTTTCGGAGAGAAACGGTTCAGATGCTATATTCAAAATAGTGGAAAGGTATTTTTGTTTTTTAAAATTTCGGAATATTTAAACCTCTGTATCTTATCTTCTAGTAGGCGTATTTAGGATTTTTTGGGCCCATTTCAAGCGCGAAACACTCCTCTTTCGACTCATTTCATTCGGGTTTTTCGGAGAGAAACGGTTCAGACGCTATATTCAAATTAGTGGAAGGGTATTTATGATTTTTTAATATTTCGAAGTTTTTAAACCGCTATATCTTATCTTCTAGTAGGCGTATTAAGGATTTTTTTGGCTCACTTCAAGCGCGAAACTCTCCTCTTTCGACTGATTTCATTCGAGTTTTTCGGAGAGAAACGGTTCAGACGCTATATTCAAAATAGTGGAAGGGTATTTTTGATTTTTTAAAATTTCGAAATATTTAAACCGCTGTATCTTATCTTCTAGTAGGCGTATTTAGGATTTTTTGAGCTCATTTCAAGCGCGACACACTACTCTTTCGACGGATTTCATTCGAGTTTTTCGGAGAGAAACGGTTCAGACGCAATATTCAAAATAGTGGAAGGGTATTTTTGATTTTTTAAAATTTCGAAATTTTTAAACCGCTGTATCTTATCTTCTAGTAGGCGTATTTAGGATTTTTTTGGCTCCTTACAAGCGCGAAACTCTCCTCTTTCGACGTATTTCATTCGGGTTTTTCGGAGAGAAACGGTTAAGACGCTATATTCAAAATAGTGGAAAGGTATTTTTGTTTTTTAAAATTTCGGAATATTTAAACCGCTGTATCTTATCTTCTAGTAGGCGTATTTAGGATTTTTTGGGCTCATTTCAAGCGCGAAACTCTCCTCTTTCGACTCATTTCATTCGGGTTTTTCGGAGAGAAACGGTTCAGACGCTATATTCAAATTAGTGGAAGGGTATTTTTGATTTTTAAAATTTCGAAGTTTTTAAACCGCTGTATCTTATCTTCTAGTAGGCGTATTTAGGATTTTTTTGGCTCTCTACCAGCGCGAAACTCTCCTCTTTCGACTGATTTCATTCGGGTTTTTCGGAGAGAAACGGTTCAGACGCTATATTCAAAATAGTGGAAGGGTATTTTTGATTTTTTAAAATTTCGGAATATTTAAACCGCTGTATCTTATCCTCTAGTAGGCGAATTTAGGATTTTTTGGGCTCATTTCAAGCACGAAACTCTCCTCTTTCGACTGATTTCATTCGGGATTTTCGGAGAGAAACGGTTCAGACGCAATATTCAAAATAGTGGAAGGGTATTTATGATTTTTTAAAATTTCGATGTTTTCAAACCGCTGCATCTTATCTTCTAGTAGGCGTATTAAGGATTTTTTTGGCTCATTTCAAGCGCGAAACTCTCCACTTTCGTACCATTTCATTCGGGTTTTTCGGAGAGAAACAGTTAAGACGCTATATTCAAAGTAGTGGAAGGGTATTTTTGATTTTTTAAAATTTCGTAGTATTTAAACCGCTGTATCTTATCTTCTATTAGGCATATTTAGGATTTTTTTGGCTCCCTACAAGCGCGAAACTCTCCTCTTTCGAATCATTTCATTCGGGTTTTTCGGAGAGAAACGGTTCAGACGCTATATTCAAAATAGTGGAAGGGTATTTTTTATTTTTTAATATTTCGGAATTTTTAAACCGTTGTATCTTATATTCTAGTAGGCGTATTTAGGATTTATTTGGCTCCTTACATGCACGAAACTCTCCTCCTTCGAATGATTTCATTCGGAGAGAAACGGTTCAGACGCTATATTCAAAATAGTGGAAGGGTATTTTTGATCTTTTAAAATTTCGTAAATTTTAAACCGCTGTATCATATCTTCTAGTAGGCATGTTTAAGATTTTTTTGGCTCATTTCGAGCGCGAAACTCTCCTCTTAACACTGAATTCATTCGGGTTTTTCGGAGAGAAACGGTTCAAACGCTATATTAAAAATAGTGGAAGGGTATTTTTGATTTTTTAAAATTTCGGAATTTTTAAACTGCTGTATCTTATCTTCTAGTAGGCGTATTTAGGATTTTTTTGGCTCATTTCAAGCGTGAAACTCTCCTCTTTCGACTGATTTCGTTCGGGTTTTTCGGAGAGAAACGGTTTAGATGCTATATTCAAAATAGTGGAAGGGTATTTTTGATTTTTTAACATTTCGTAATTTTTATACCGCTGTATCTTATCTTCTACTAGGCGTGTTTAGGATTTTTTTGGCTCATTTCAAGCGTGAAACTCTCCTCTTTCGACTGATTTCATTCGGGTTTTTCGGAGAGAAACGGTTCAGATGCTATATTCAAAATAGTGGAAGGGTATTTTTGATTTTTTAAAATTTCGTAGTTTTTAAACTGCTGTATCTTATCTTCTAGCAGGCGTATTTAGGATTTTTTTGGCTCATTTCAAGCGCGAAACTCTCCTCTTTCGAATCATTTCACTCGGGTTTTTCGGAGAGAAACGGTTCAGACGCTATATTCAAAATAGTGGAAGGGTATTTTTGATTTTTTAAAATTTCGTAGTCATTAAACCGCTGTATCTTATCTTCTAGTAGGCGATATAGACGTATTTAGGATTATTTTGGCTCCTTACAAGCGCGAAACTCTCCTCTTTCGATCTGATTTCATTCGGGTTTTTCGGAGAGAAACGGTTCAGACGCTATATTCAAAATAGTGGAAGGGTATTTTTGATTTTTTAAAATTTCGGAATATTTAAACCGCTGTATCTTTTCTTCTAGTAGGCGTATTTAGTATTTTTTTGTCTCATTTCAAGCGCGAAACTCTCCTCTTTCGACTGATTTCATTCGGGTTTCTCGGAGAGAAACGGTTCAGACGCTATATTCAAAATAGTGGAAAGGTATTTTTGATTTTTTAAAATTTCGGAATTTTTAAACCGCTGTATCTTATCTTCTAGTAGGCGTATTTAGGATTTTTTTGGCTCCCTACAAGCGCGAAACTCTCCTCTTTCGAATCATTTCATTCGGGTTTTTCGGAGAGAAACGGTTAAGACGCTATATTCAAAATAGTGGAAGGGTATTTTTGATTTTTTAAAATTTCGAAGTCTTTAAACCGCTGTATCTTATCTTCTAGTAGGCGTATTTAGGATTTTTTTGGCTCATTTCAAGCGCGAAACACTCCTCTTTCGACTGATTTCATTCAGGTTTTTCGGAGAGAAACGGTTCAGACGCTATATTCAAAATAGTGGAAGGGTATTTTTGATTTTTTAAAATTTCGGAATTTTTAAACCGCTGTATCTTATCTTCTAGTAGGCGTATTTAGGATTTTTTTGGCTCATTTCAAGCGCGAAACTCTCCTCTTTCGACGGATTTCATTCGGGTTTTTCGGAGAGAAACGGTTCAGACGCTATATTCAAAATAGTGGAAGGGTATTTTTGATTTTTTAAAATTTCGTAGTTTTTAAACCGCTGTATCTTATCTTCTAGTAGGCGTATTTA
>NW_028256499.1:0-23970 GCF_048593485.1 Apis florea
GAAATGAGTCGAAAGAGGAGAGTTTCGCGCTTGTAATGAGCCAAAAAAATCCTAAATACGCCTACTAGAAGATAAGATACAGCGGTTTAAAGACTTCGAAATTTTAAAAAATCAAAAATACCCTTCCACTAATTTGAATATAGCGTCTTAACCGTTTCTCTCCGAAAAACCCGAATGAAATGATTCGAAAGAGGAGTGTTTCGCGCTTGAAATGAGCGCAAAAAATCCTAAATACGCCTACTAGAAGATAAGATACAGCGGTTTAAATCTTCGAAATTTTAAAAAAACAAAAATACCCTTCCAGTATTTTGAATGTAGCGTCTGAACCGTTCCTCTCCGAAAAACCCGAATGAAATGATTCGAAAGAAGTGTGTTTCGCGCTTGAAATGAGCTCAAAAAATCCTAAATACGCCTACTAGAAGATAAGATAGAGCGGTTTAAATATTACGAAATTTTAAAAAATCAAAAATACCCTTCCACTATTTTTAAAATAGCGTCTGAACCGTTTCTCTCCGAAAAACCAAAATGAAATGATTCTAAAGAAGAGAGTTTCGCGCTTGTAGGGAGCCAAAAAAATCCTAAATACGCCAACTAGAAGATAAGATACAGCTGTTTAAATCTTCGAAATTTTAAAAAATCAAAAATACCCTTCCACTACTTTGAATAAAGCGTCTGAACCGTTTCTCTCCGAAAAACCCGAATGAAATGCTTCGAAAGACGAGAGTTTCGCGCTTGAAATGAGCCAAAAAAATCCTAAATACGCCTTCTAGAAGATAAGATACAGCGGTTTAAATCTTCGAAGTTTTAAAAAATTAAAGATACCCTTCCACTACTTTGAATATAGCGTCTGAACCGTTTCTCTCCGAGAAACCCGAATGAAATGTTTCGAAAGAGCAGAATTTCGCGCTTGAAATGAGCCAAAAAAATCCAAAATACGCCTACTAGAAGATAAGATACAGCAGTTTAAAAACTCCGAAATTTTAAAAAATCAAAAATACCCTTCCACTATTTTGAATATAGCGTCTGAACCGTTTCTCTCCGAAAAACCCGAAAGAAATCATTCGAAAGAGGAGAGTTTCGCGCTTGTAAGGAGCAAAAAAAATCCTAAATACGCCTACTAGAAGATAAGATACAGCAGTTTAAATACTCTGAAATTTTATAAAAACCAAAAATAGCCTTCCACTATTTTGAATATAGCGTCTGATCCGTTTATCTCCGAAAAACCCGAATGAAATCATTCGAAAGAGGAGAGTTTCGCGCTTGTAACGAGCCAAAAAAATCCTAAATACGCCTACTAGAAGATAAGATACAGCGGTTTAAAAACTTCGAAATTTAAAAAAATCAAAAATAACCTTCCACTACTTTGAATATAGCGTCTGAACAGTTTCTCTCCGAAAAACCCGAATGAAATCATTCGAAGTAGCAGAGTTTCGCGCTTGTAAGGAGCCAAATAAATCCTTAATACGCCTACTAGAAGGTAAGGTACAGCGGTTTAAATATCCCGAAATTTTATGGAATCAAAAATACCCTTCCACTATTTTGAATATATACTTCGAAATTTTAAAAAATAAAAAATACCCTTCCACTATTTTGAATATAGCGTCTTAACCGTTTCTCTCCGAAAAACCCGAATGAAATGATTCGAAAGAGGAGTGTTTCGCGCTTGAAATGAGCTCAAAAAATCCTAAATACGCCTACTAGAAGATAAGATACAGCGGTTTAAAAACTTCGAAATTTTAAAAAATCAAAAAACCCTTCCACTACCTTGATTATGGCGTCTGTACCGTTTCTCTCCGAAAAACCCGAATGAAATCAATCGAAACAGGAGAGTTTCGCGCTTGTAAGGAGCCAAAAAATCATAAATACGCCTACTAGAAGATAAGATACAGCGGTTTAAAAACTTCGAAATTTTAAAAAATCAAAAATACCCTCCCACTACCTTGAATATAGCGTCTGAACCGTTTCTCTCCGAAAAACCCAAATGAAATAAGTCGAAAGAGGAGAGTTTCGCGCTTGAAATGAGCCAAAAAATCCTAAATACGCCTACTAGAAGATAAGATACAGCGGTTTAAAAACTTCGAAATTTTAAAAAATCAAAAATACCCTTCCACTACCTTGATTATAGCGTCTGAACCGATTCTCTCCGAAAAACCCGAATGAAATCAATCGAAACAGGAGAGTTTCGCGCTTGTAAGGAGCCAAAAAAATCCTAAGTACGCCTACTAGAAGATAAGATACAGCGGTTTAAATACTTCGAAATTTTAAAAAATCAAAAATACCCTTCCACTATTTTGAATATAGCGTCTGAACCGTTTCTCTCCGAAAAACCCGAATGAAATCAGTCGAAAGAGGAGAGTTTCGCGCTTGTAATGAGCCAAAAAAATCCTAAATACGCCTACTAGAAGATAAGATACAGCGGTTTAAAAACTTCGAAATTTTAAAAAATCAAAAATACCCTTCCACTACTTTGAAAATAGCGTCTGAACCGTTTCTCTCCGAAAAACCAAAATGAAATGATTCTAAGGAAGAGAGTTTCGCGCTTGTAGGGAGCCAAAAAAATCCTAAATACGCCAACTAGAAGATAAGATACAGCTGTTTAAATCTTCGAAATTTTATAAAACCCAAAAATAGCCTTCCACTATTTTGAATATAGCGTCTGATCCGTTTCTCTCCGAAAAACCCGAATGAAATCATTCGAAAGAGGAGAGTTTCGCGCTTGTAACGAGCCAAAAAAATCCTAAATACGCCTACTAGAAGATAAGATACAGCGGTTTAAAAACTTCGAAATTTAAAAAAATCAAAAATAACCTTCCACTACTTTGAATATAGCGTCTGAACCGTTTCTCTCCGAAAAACCCGAATGAAATCATTCGAAGTAGCTGAGTTTCGCGCTTGTAAGGAGCCAAATAAATCCTTAATACGCCTACTAGAAGGTAAGGTACAGCGGTTTAAATATCCCGAAATTTTATGGAATCAAAAATACCCTTCCACTATTTTGAATATATCGTCTGAACCGTTTCTCTCCGAAAAACCCGAATGAAATGATTCGAAGGAGGAGTGTTTCGCGCTTGAAATGAGCGCAAAAAATACTAAATACGCCTACTAGAAGATAAGATACAGCGGTTTAAATACTTCGAAATTTTAAAAAATAAAAAATACCCTTCCACTATTTTGAATATAGCGTCTGAACCGTTTCTCTCCGAAAAACCCGAATGAAATATGTTGGAAGAGGAGAGTTTCCTGCTTGAAATGAGCCAAAAAAATACTAAATACGCCTTCTAGAAGATAAGCGGTTAAAAAACTTCGAAATTTTAAAAAATCAAAAATACCCTTCCACTATTTTGAATATAGCGTCTGAACCGTTCCTCTCAGAAAAACCCGTATGAAATGCGTCGAAAGAGGAGATCTTCGCGCTTGTAAGGAGCCAAAAAAATCCAAAATACGCCTACTAGAAGATAAGATACAGCGGTTTAAATACTTCGAAATTTTAAAAAATCAAAAATACCCTTCCACTATTTTTAAAATAGCGTCAGAACCGTTTCTCTCCGAAAAACCAAAATGAAATGATTCTAAAGACGAGAGTTTCGCGCTTGTAGGGAGCCAAAAAAATCCTAAATACGCCAACTAGAAGATAAGATACAGCTGTTTAAATCTTCGAAATTTTAAAAAATCAAAAATACCCTTCCACTACTTTGAATAAAGCGTCTGAACCGTTTCTCTCCGAAAAACCCGAATGAAATGCTTCGAAAGACGAGTGTTTCGCGCTTGAAATGAGCGCAAAAAATACTAAATACGCCTACTAGAAGATAAGATACAGCGGTTTAAATACTTCGAAATTTTAAAAAATCAAAAATACCCTTCCACTATTTTGAATATAGCGTCTGAACCGTTTCTCTCCGAAAAACCCGAATGAAATCAGTCGAAAGAGGAGAGTTTCGCGCTTGAAATGAGCGCAAAAAATCCTAAATACGCCTACTAGAAGATAAGATACAGCGGTTTAAATACTTCGAAATTTTAAAAAATCAAAAATACCCTTCCACTATTTTGAATATAGCGTCTGAACCGTTTCTCTCCGAAAAACCCGAATGAAATCATTCGAAAGAGGAGAGTTTCGCGCTTGTAAGGAGCCAAAAAAATCCTAAATACGCCTACTAGAAGATAAGATACAGCGGTTTAAAAACTTCGAAATTTAAAAAAATCAAAAATAACCTTCCACTACTTTGAATATAGCGTCTGAACCGTTCCTCTCCGAAAAACCCGAATGAAATCATTCGAAGTAGGAGAGTTTCGCGCTTGTAAGGAGCCAAATAAATCCTAAATACGCCTACTAGAAGGTAAGGTACAGCGGTTTAAATACCCCGAAATTTTAAGGAATCAAAAATACCCTTCCACTATTTTGAATATAGCGTCTGAACCGTTTCTCTCCGAAAAACCCGAATGAAATCAGTCGAAAGAGGAGAGTTTCGCGCTTGAAATGAGCCCAAAAAATCCTAAATACGCTTACTACAAGATAAGATACAGCGGTTTAAAAACTCCGAAATTTTAAAAAACAAAAATACCCTTCCACTATTTTGAATATAGCGTCTGAACCGTTCCTCTCCGAAAAACCCGAATGAAATTTTTCGAAAGAGGAGAGTTTCGCGCTTGAAATGAGCCAAAAATCCTAAATACGCCTACTAGAAGATAAGATACAGCGGTTTAAAGACTTCGAAATTTTAAAAAATCAAAAATACCCTTCCACTACCTTGAATATAGCGTCTGAACCGTTTCTCTCCGAAAAACCCGAATGAACTCAGTCGAAACAGGAGAGTTTCGCGCTTGTAAGAAGCCAAAAAAATACTAAATACGCCTTCTAGAAGATAAGGTACAGCGGTTTAAAAACTTCGAAATTTTAAAAAATCAAAAATACCCTTCCACTACTTTGAATATAGCGTCTGAACCGTTTCTCTCCGAATGAAATGCGTCGAAAGAGGAGATCTTCGCGCTTGTAGGGAGCCAAAAAAATCCTATATACGCCTACTAGAAGATAAGATACAGCAGTTTAAAAACTCCGAAATTTTATAAAAGCCAAAAATAGCCTTCCACTATTTGGAATATAGCGTCAGAACCGTTTCTCCCTGAAAAACCCGAATGAAATCAGTCAAAAGAGGAGAGTTTCGCGCTTGTACGGAGCCAAAAAACCCTAAATACGCCTACTAGAAGATAAGATACAGCAGTTTAAAAACTCAGAAATTTTAAAAAATCAAAAATAACCTTCCACTATTTTGAATATAGCGTCTGAACCGTTTCTCTCCGAAAAACCCGAATAAAATCCCTCGAAAGAGGAGAGTTTCGTGCTTGTAAGGAGCCAAAAAAATCCTAAATACGCCTACTAGAATATAAGATACAGCAGTTTAAATACGTCGAAGTTTTAAAAAATCAAAAATATCCTTCCACAATTTTGAATATATCGTCTGAACCGCTTCTCTCCGAAAAACCCGAATGAAATCTGTCGAAAGAGGAGAATTTCGCGCTTGTATGGAGCCAAAAAAATCCTAAATACGCCTACTAGAAGATACGATACAGCGGTTTAAATATTCGAAATTTTAAAAAATCAAAAATACCCTTCCACTTCTTTGAATATAGCGTCTGAACCGTTTCTCTCCGAAAAACCCGAATGAAAACAGTCGAAAGAGGAGAGTTTCGCGCTTGAAATGAGCCAAAAAATCCTAAACACGCCTACTAGAAGATAAGATACAGCGGTTTAAACACTCCGAAATTTTAAAAAATCAAAAATACCCTTCCACTATTTTGAATATAGCGTCTAAACCGTTTCTCTCCGAAAAACCCGAATGAAATCAGTCGAAAGAGGAGAGTTTCGCGCTTGTAAGGAGCCAAAAAAATCCTAAATACGCCTACTAGAAATAAGATACAGCGGTTTAAATATTCCGAAATTTTAAAAAAAAAAAAATACCCTTCCACTCTTTTGAATATAGCGTCTGAACCGTTTCTCTCCGAAAAACCCGAATGAAATCAGTCGAAAGAGGAGAGTTTCGCGCTTGAAAAGAGCCAAAAAAATCCTAAATACGCCTACTAAAAAATAAGATACAGCGGTTTAAATATTCCGAAATTTTAAAAAATCAAAAATACCCTTCCACTATTTTGAATATAGCGTCTGAACCGTTTCTCTCCGAAAAACCCGAATGAAATCAGTCGAAAGAGTTTCGCGCTTGAAATGAGCCAAAAAAATACTAAACACGCCTACTAGAAGATAAGATACAGCGGTTTAAAAACTCGAAATTTTAAAAAATCAAAAATACCCTTCCACTATTTTGAATATAGCGTCTGAACCGTTTCTCTCCTAAAAACCCGAATGTAATCAGTCGAAAGAGGAGAGTTTCGCGCTTGAAATGAGCCAAAAAAATCCAAAACACGCCTACTAGAAGATAAGATACAGCGGTTTAAAAATCCCGAAATTTTAAAAAATCAAAAATACCCTTCCACTATTTTGAATATAGCGTCTGAACCGTTTCTCTCCGAAAAACCCGAATGTAATCAGTCGAAAGAGTTTCGCGCTTGAAATGAGCCAAGAAAATACTAAACACGCCTACTAGGAGATAAGATACAGCTGTTTAAATATTACGAAATATTAAAAAATCAAAAATACCCTTCCACTATTTTGAATATAGCGTCTGAACCGTTTCTCTCCGAATGAAATGATTCGAAAGAGGAGAGTTTCGCGCTTGTAGGGAGCCAAAAAAATCCTATATACGCCTACTAGAAATAAGATACAGCGGTTTAAGAACTTCGAAATTTTAAAAAATCAAAAATACCCTTCCACTATTTTGAATATAGCGTCTGAACCGTTTCTCTCCGAAAAACCCGAATAAATCAGTCGAAAGGGGAGAGTTTCGCGCTTGAAATGGGCCCAAAAAATCCTAAATACGCTTACTAGAAGATAAGATACAGCGGTTTAAAAATTCCGAAATTTTAAAAAACAAAAATACCTTTCCACTATTTTGAATATAGCGTCTGAACCGTTCCTCTCCGAAAAACCCGAATGAAATTTTTCGAAAGAGGAGAGTTTCGCGCTTGAAATGAGCCAAAAAATCCTAAATACGCCTACTAGAAAATAAGATACAGCGGTTTAAAGACTTCCAAATTTTGAAAAATCAAAAATACCCTTCCACTACCTTGAATATAGCGTCTGAACCGTTTCTCTCCGAAAAGCCCGAATGAAATCAATCGAAACAGGAGAGTTTCGCGCTTGTAAGAAGCCAAAAAAATCCTAAATACGCCTACTAGAAGATAAGATACAGCGGTTTAAAGACTCCGAAATTTTAAAAAATCAAAAATACCTTTCCACTATTTTGAATATAGCGTCTGAACCGTTTCTCTCCGAAAAACCCGAATGTAATCAGTCGAAAGAGGAGAGTTTCGCGCTTGAAAAGAGCCAAGAAAATACTAAACACGCCTACTAGGAGATAAGATACAGCGGTTTAAATATTACGAAATATTAAAAAATCAAAAATACCCTTCCACTATTTTGAATATAGCGTCTGATCCGTTTGTCTCCGAATGAAATGATTCGAAAGAGGAGAGTTTCGCGCTTGTAGGGAGCCAAAAAAATCCTATAAACGCCTACTAGAAGATACGATACAGCGGTTTAAATATTCCGAAATTTTAAAAAATCAAAAATACCCTTCCACTACTTTGAATATAGCGTCTGAACCGTTTTTCTCCGAAAAACCCGAATGAAATCAATCGAAAGAGGAGAATTTCGCGCTTGTATGGAGCCAAAATATCCTAAATACGCCTACTAGAAGATACGATACAGCGGTTTAAATATTCCGAAATTTTAAAAAATCAAAAATACCCTTCCACTACTTTGAATATAACGTCTGAACCGTTTCTCTCCGAAAAACCCGACTGAAATCAGTCGAAAGAGGAGATTTTCGTGCTTGAAATAAGCCAAAAAAATCCTAAACACGCCTACTAGAAGATAAGATACAGCGGTTTAAAAACTCCGAAATTTTAGAAAATCAAAAATACCCTTCCACTATTTTATATATAGCGTCTGAACCGTTTCTCTCCGAAAAACCCGAATGAAATCAGTCGAAAGAGGAGAGTTTCGCGCTTGTAGGGAGCCAAAAAAATCCTATATACGCCTACTAGAAATAAGATAGCGGTTTAAATCTTCGAAATTTTAAAAAATAAAAAATACCCTTCCACTCTTTTGAATATAGCGTCTGAACCGTTTCTCTCCGAAAAACCCGAATGAAATCATTCGAAAGAGGAGAGTTTCGCGCTTGTAGGGAGCCAAAAAAATCCTATATACGCCTACTAGAAATAAGATACAGCGGTTTAAGAACTTCGAAATTTTAAAAAATCAAAAATTCCCTTCCACTATTTTGAATATAGCGTCTGAACCGTTTCTCTCCGAAAAACCCGAATGAAATCAGTCGAAAGGGGAGAGTTTCGCGCTTGAAATGGGCCCAAAAAATCCTAAATACGCCTACTAGAAGTTAAGATACAGCGGTTTAAATACTTCGAAATTTTAAAAAATAAAAAATACCCTTCCACTATTTTGAATATAGCGTCTGAACCGTTTCTCTCCGAAAAACCCAAATGAAATTAGTCGAAAGAGGAGAGTTTCGCGCTTGAAAAATGAGCCAAAAAAATCCTAAATACTCCTTCTAGAAGATAAGATACAGCGGTTTAAAAACTTCGAAATTTTAAAAAATCAAAAATACCCTTCCACTACCTTGATTATAGCGTCTGAACCGTTTCTCTCCGAAAAACCCGAATGAAATCAATCGAAACAGGAGAGTTTCGCGCTTGTAAGGAGCCAAAAAAATCCTAAATACGCCTACTAGAAGATAAGATACAGCGGTTTAAATACTTCGAAATTTTAAAAAATAAAAAATACCCTTCCACTATTTGGAATATAGCGTCTGAACCGTTTCTCCCTGAAAAACCCGAATGAAATCAGTCAAAAGAGGAGAGTTTCGCGCTTGTACGGAGCCAAAAAACCCTAAATACGCCTACTAGAAAATAAGATACAGCAGTTTAAAAACTCAGAAATTTTAAAAAATCAAAAATAACCTTCCACTACTTTGAATATAACGTCTGAACCGTTTCTCTCCGAAAAACCCGACTGAAATCAGTCGAAAGAGGAGATTTTCGTGCTTGAAATAAGCCAAAAAAATCCTAAACACGCCTACTAGAAGATAAGATACAGCGGTTTAAAAACTCCGAAATTTTAGAAAATCAAAAATACCCTTCCACTATTTTATATATAGCGTCTGAACCGTTTCTCTCCGAAAAACCCGAATGAAATCAGTCGAAAGAGGAGAGTTTCGCGCTTGTAGGGAGCCAAAAAAATCCTATATACGCCTACTAGAAATAAGATAGCGGTTTAAATCTTCGAAATTTTAAAAAATAAAAAATACCCTTCCACTCTTTTGAATATAGCGTCTGAACCGTTTCTCTCCGAAAAACCCGAATGAAATCATTCGAAAGAGGAGAGTTTCGCGCTTGAAATGAGCCAAAAAAATCCTAAATACGCTTACTAGAAGATAAGATACAGCTGTTTAAAAATTCCGAAATTTTAAAAAATAAAAAATACCCTTCCACTATTTTGAATATAGCGTCTGAACCGTACATCTCCGAAAAACCCGAATGAAATGATTCGAAAGAGGAGAGTTTCGCGCTTATATGTAGCCAAAAAAATTCTAAATAAGCCTACTAGAAGATAAGATACAGCGGTTTAAAAACTTCGAAATTTTAAAAAATCAAAAATACCCTTTCACTATTTTGAACATAGCGTCTGAACAGTTTCTCTCCTAAAAACCCGAATATAATATGTCGAAAGAGGAGAGTTTCGCGCTTGAAATGACCAAAAAAAATCCTAAATACGCTTACTAGAAGATAAGATACAGCGGTTTAAATATCCCGAAATTTTAAAGAATCAAAAATACCCTTCCACTATTTTGAATATAGCGTCTGAACCGTTTCTCTCCGAAATACCCAAATGAAATGATTCGAAAGAGGAGAGTTTCACGCTTGAAATGAGCCAAGAAAATCCTAAATACGCCTACTAGAAGATAAGATACAGCGGTTTAAAAATTACAAAATTTTAAAAAATTAAAAATACCCTTCCACTATTTTGAATATAGCGTCTGAACCGTTTCTCTCCGAAAAACCCGAATGTAATCAGTCGAAAGAGGAGAGTTTCGCGCTTGAAATGAGGCAAGAAAATACTAAACACGCCTACTAGGAGATGAGAAACAGCGGTTTAAATATTACGAAATTTTAAAAAATCAAAAATAGCCTTCCACTATTTTAATATAGCGTCTGAACCGTTTCTCTCCGAAAAACCCGAATGTAATCAGTCGAAAGAGGAGAATTTCGCGCTTGAAATGAGCCAAAAATATCCGAAACACGCCTACTAGAAGATAAGATACAGCGGTTTAAAAACTCCGAAATTTTAAAAAATCAAAAATACCCTTCCACTATTTTGAATATAGCGTCTGAACCGTTTCTCTCCGAAAAACCCGAATGAAATGATTCGAAAGAGGAGAGTTTCGCGCTTGAAATGAGCCAAAAAGAACTAAATTCGCCAACTAGAAGATAAGATACAGCGGTTTAAAAACTTCGAAATTTTAAAAAATCAAAAATACCCTTCCACTAATTTGAATATAGCGTCTTAACCGTTTCTCTCCGATATACCCGAATGAAATCAGTCGAAAGAGGAGATTTCCGCGCTTGTAAGGAGCCAAAAGAATCCTAAATACGACTACTAGAAGATAAGATACAGCGGTTTAAATCTTCGAAATTTTAAAAAATCAAAAATACCCTTCCACTATTTTGAATATAGCGTCTGAACCGTTTCTCTCCGAAAAACCCGAATGAAATGATTCGAAAGAGGAGAGTTTCACGCTTGAAATGAGCCAAAAAAATCCTAAATGCGCCTACTAGAAGATAAGATACAGCGGTTTAAAAATTACGAAATTTTAAAAAATCAAAAATACCCTTCCACTATTTTGAATATAGCGTCTGAACCGTTTCTCTCCGAAAAACCCGAATGTAATCAGTCGAAAGAGGAGAGTTTCGTGCTTGAAATGAGCCAAGAAAATACTAAACACGCCTACTAGGAGATAAGATACAGCAGTTTAAATATTACGAAATTTTAAAAAATCAAAAATAGCCTTCCACTATTTTGAAAATAGCGTCTGAACCGTTTCTCTCCGAAAAACCCGAATGTAATCAGTCGAAAGGGGAGAGATTCGCGCTTCAAATGAGCGGAAAAAGACTTAAATACGCCCACTAGAAGATAAGATACAGCGGTTTAAAACCTCCGAAATTTTAAAAAATAAAAAATATCCTTTCACTATTTTGAATATAACGTCTGAACCATTTCTCTCCGAAAAGCTCGAATGAAATGTCTCGAAAGAGGAAAATTTCGCGCTTGAAATGAGCCAAAAAAGTTACTAAATAAGCCTACTAGAAGATATGATACAGCGGCATAAATACTCCGAAATTTTAAAAAATCAAAAATACCCTTCCACTATTTTTAAGATTGTGTCTAAACTATTTCTCTACCAAAAACCCGAAAGAAATGATTCGAAAGAGGAGAGTTTCTCGCTTGAAATGAGCCGAAAAAATCCTTAATACGACTAATAGAATTTAAGATACAGCGGTTTAAATATTACGAAATTTTTAAAAATCAAAAATATCCTTCCACTATTTTGAAGATTGCATGTAAACCGTTTCTCTCCGAAATAATCGAAGGAAATTTTCCGAAGGAGAAGAGTTTCGCGCTTGAAATGAGCCGAAAAATCCTAAATACACCTACTAGAAGATAAGATACAGCGGTTTAAACACTCCGAAATTTTAGAAATCAAAAATACCCTTGCACTATTTTGAATATAGCGTCTGAACCGTTTCTCTCCGAAAAACCCGAATGAAATGACTCGGAGGAGAGTTTCGCGCTTGAAATGAGCCGAAAAAATCATAAACACGCCTACTAGAATATAAGATACAGCGGTTTAAAAATTCCGAAATTTTAAAAAATCAAAAATACCCTTCCACTATTTTGAATATAGCGTCTGAACTGTTTCTCTCCGAAAAACCCGAATGAAATGATTCGAAAGAGGAGGGTTTCGCGCTTGTAGGGAGCCAAAAAAATCCTAAATACGCCTACTAGAAGAAAAGATACAGCGGTTTAAAAACTTCGATATTTTAAAAAATCTAAAATACCCTTCCACTATTTTGAATATATCCTCTGAACCGTTTCTCTCCGAAAAACCCAAATGAAATGATTCGAAGGAGGAGAGTATCGCGCTTGAAATGAGATCAAAAAATCCTAAATACGACTACTAGAAGATATGATACAGCGGTTTAAATATTCCGAAATTTTAAAAAATCAAAAATACCCTTCCACTATTTTGAATATAGCGTCTCAACCGTTTCTCTCCGAAAAACCATAATGAAATGATTCGAAAGAGGAGAATTTCGCGCTTGAAATGAGCCAAAAATATCCTAAACACGCCTACTAGAAGATAAGATACAGCGGTTTAAAAATTACGAAATTTTAAAAAATCAAAAATACCCTTCCACTCTTTTGAATATAGCGTCTCAACTGTTTCTCTCCGAAAAACCCGAATGAAATGATTCGAAAGAGGAGTGTTTCGCGCTTGAAATGAGCCCAAAAAATACTAAATTCGCCTACTAGAAGATAAGATACAGCGGTTTTGATGACTTCAAAATTTTAAAAAAACAAAAATACCCTTCCACTATTTTGAATGTAGCGTCTGAACCGTTCGTCTCCGAAAACCCCGAATGGAATGATTCGAAAGAGGAGTGTTTCGCGCTTGAAATGAGCTCAAAAAATCCTAAATACGCCTACTAGAAGATAAGATAGAGCGGTTTAAATATTACGAAATTTTAAAAAATCAAAAATACCCTTCCACTATTTTTAAAATAGCGTCTGAACCGTTTCTCTCCGAATGAAATGATTCGAAAGAGGAGAGTTTCGCGCTTGTTGGGAGCCAAGCCGTTTAAATACTTCGAAATTTTAAAAAATAAAAAATACCCTTCCACTATTTTGAATATAGCGTCTGAACCGTTTCTCTCCGAAAAACCCGAATGAAATTAGTCGAAAGAGGATAGTTTCGCGCTTGAAATGAGCCAAAAAAATCCTAAATACGCCTTCTAGAAGATAAGATACAGCGGTTTAATTACTTCGAAATTTTAAAAAATCTAAAATACCCTTCCACTATTTTGAATATAGCGTCTAAACCGTTCCTCTCAGAAAAACCCGAATGAAATGAGTCGAAAGAGGAGATCTTCGCGCTTGTAAGGAGCAAAAAAATCCTACATACGCCTATTAGAAGATAAGATACAGCGGTTTGAAATCTTCGAAATTTTAAAAAATCAAAAATACCCTTCCACTCTTTTGAATATAGCGTCTCAACCGTTTCTCTCCGAAAAACCATAATGAAATGATTCGAAAGAGGAGAGTTTCGCGCTTGAAATTTGCCAAAAAAATCCTAAATACGCGTACTAGAAGATAAGATACAGCGGTTTAAATACTCCGAAATTTTAGAAAATCAAAAATACCCTTCCACTATTTTGAATATAGCGTCTCAACCGTTTCTCTCCGAAAAACCCGAATGAAATCAGTCGAAAGAGGAGAGTTTCGCGCTTGAAAGGAGCCAAAAGAATCCTAAATACGCCTACTAGAAGAAAAGATACAGCGGTTTAAAGACTTCGATATTTTAAAAAATCAAAAATACCCTTCCACTATTTTGAATATATCCTCTGAACCGTTTCTCTCCGAAAAACCCAAATGAAATGATTCGAAGGAGGAGAGTATCGCGCTTGAAATGAGATCAAAAAATCCTAAATACGACTACTAGAAGATATGATACAGCGGTTTAAATATTCCGAAATTTTAAAAAATCAAAAATACCTTTCCAATATTTTGAATATAGCGTCTGAACCGTTTCTCTCCGAAAAACCCGAATGAAATGATTCGAATGAGGAGAGTTTCGCGCTTGTAGGGAGCCAAAAAAATCCTAAATACGCCTAATAGAAGATAAGATACAGCAGTTTAAAGACTACGAAATTTTAAAAAATCAAAAATACCCTTCCACTACTTTGAATATAGCGTCTGAACCGTTTCTCTCCGAAAAACCCGAATGAAATGGTACGAAAGAGGAGAGTTTCGCGCTTGAAATGAGCCAAAAAAATCCTAAATACGCCTACTAGAAGATAAGATACAGCGGTTTAAAAACTTCGAAATTTTAAAAAATCAAAAATACCCTTCCACTATTTTGAATATATCGTCTGAACCGTTTCTCTCAGAAAAACCCGAATGAAATCAGTCGAAAGAGGAGAGTTTCGCGCTTGAAATTTGCCAAAAAAATCCTAAATACGCGTACTAGAAGATAAGATACAGCGGTTTAAATACTCCGAAATTTTAGAAAATCAAAAATACCCTTCCACTTTTTTATATATTGCGTCTGAACCGTTTCTCTCCGGAAAACCCGCATGAAATCAGTCGAAAGAGGAGAGTTTTGCGCTTGTAAGGAGCCAAAAAAATCCTTAATACGCCTACTAGAAGATAAGATACAGCGGTATAAATACTACGAAATTTTAAAAAATCTAAAATACCCTTCCACTATTTTGAATATAGCGTCTAAACCGTTCCTCTCAGAAAAACCCGAATGAAATGAGTCGAAAGAGGAGATCTTCGCGCTTGTAAGGAGCAAAAAAATCCTAAATACGCCTATTAGTAGATAAGATACAGCGGTTTGAAAACTTCGAAATTTTAAAAAATCAAAAATACCCTTCCACTATTTTGAATATAGCGTCTCAACCGTTTCTCTCCGAAAAACCATAATGAAATGATTCGAAAGAGGAGAATTTCGCGCTTGAAATGAGCCAAAAATATCCTAAACACGCCTACTAGAAGATAAGATACAGCGGTTTAAAAATTACGAAATTTTAAAAAATCAAAAATACCCTTCCACTCTTTTGAATATAGCGTCTCAACTGTTTCTCTCCGAAAAACCCGAATGAAATGATTCGAAAGAGGAGTGTTTCGCGCTTGAAATGAGCCCAAAAAATACTAAATTCGCCTACTAGAAGATAAGATACAGCGGTTTTGATGACTTCAAAATTTTAAAAAAACAAAAATACCCTTCCACTATTTTGAATGTAGCGTCTGAACCGTTCGTCTCCGAAAACCCCGAATGGAATGATTCGAAAGAGGAGTGTTTCGCGCTTGAAATGAGCTCAAAAAATCCTAAATACGCCTACTAGAAGATAAGATAGAGCGGTTTAAATATTACGAAATTTTAAAAAATCAAAAATACCCTTCCACTATTTTTAAAATAGCGTCTGAACCGTTTCTCTCCGAATGAAATGATTCGAAAGAGGAGAGTTTCGCGCTTGTAGGGAGCCAAGCCGTTTAAATACTTCGAAATTTTAAAAAATAAAAAATACCCTTCCACTATTTTGAATATAGCGTCTGAACCGTTTCTCTCCGAAAAACCCGAATGAAATTAGTCGAAAGAGGATAGTTTCGCGCTTGAAATGAGCCAAAAAAATCCTAAATACGCCTTCTAGAAGATAAGATACAGCGGTTTAATTACTTCGAAATTTTAAAAAATCTAAAATACCCTTCCACTATTTTGAATATAGCGTCTAAACCGTTCCTCTCAGAAAAACCCGAATGAAATGAGTCGAAAGAGGAGATCTTCGCGCTTGTAAGGAGCAAAAAAATCCTACATACGCCTATTAGAAGATAAGATACAGCGGTTTGAAATCTTCGAAATTTTAAAAAATCAAAAATACCCTTCCACTCTTTTGAATATAGCGTCTCAACCGTTTCTCTCCGAAAAACCATAATGAAATGATTCGAAAGAGGAGAGTTTCGCGCTTGAAATTTGCCAAAAAAATCCTAAATACGCGTA
The DNA here is from genome assembly GCF_048593485.1 of Apis florea. Taxonomy (NCBI): domain Eukaryota; kingdom Metazoa; phylum Arthropoda; class Insecta; order Hymenoptera; family Apidae; genus Apis; species Apis florea. The sequence goes on from NW_028256499.1 coordinate 15,963, forward strand.
CTAGAAGATAAGATACAGCGGTTTAAATACTCCGAAATTTTAGAAAATCAAAAATACCCTTCCACTATTTTGAATATAGCGTCTCAACCGTTTCTCTCCGAAAAACCCGAATGAAATCAGTCGAAAGAGGAGAGTTTCGCGCTTGAAAGGAGCCAAAAGAATCCTAAATACGCCTACTAGAAGAAAAGATACAGCGGTTTAAAGACTTCGATATTTTAAAAAATCAAAAATACCCTTCCACTATTTTGAATATATCCTCTGAACCGTTTCTCTCCGAAAAACCCAAATGAAATGATTCGAAGGAGGAGAGTATCGCGCTTGAAATGAGATCAAAAAATCCTAAATACGACTACTAGAAGATATGATACAGCGGTTTAAATATTCCGAAATTTTAAAAAATCAAAAATACCTTTCCACTATTTTGAATATAGCGTCTGAACCGTTTCTCTCCGAAAAACCCGAATGAAATGATTCGAATGAGGAGAGTTTCGCGCTTGTAGGGAGCCAAAAAAATCCTAAATACGCCTAATAGAAGATAAGATACAGCAGTTTAAAGACTACGAAATTTTAAAAAATCAAAAATACCCTTCCACTACTTTGAATATAGCGTCTGAACCGTTTCTCTCCGAAAAACCCGAATGAAATGGTACGAAAGAGGAGAGTTTCGCGCTTGAAATGAGCCAAAAAAATCCTAAATACGCCTACTAGAAGATAAGATACAGCGGTTTAAAAACTTCGAAATTTTAAAAAATCAAAAATACCCTTCCACTATTTTGAATATATCGTCTGAACCGTTTCTCTCAGAAAAACCCGAATGAAATCAGTCGAAAGAGGAGAGTTTCGCGCTTGAAATTTGCCAAAAAAATCCTAAATACGCGTACTAGAAGATAAGATACAGCGGTTTAAATACTCCGAAATTTTAGAAAATCAAAAATACCCTTCCACTTTTTTATATATTGCGTCTGAACCGTTTCTCTCCGGAAAACCCGCATGAAATCAGTCGAAAGAGGAGAGTTTTGCGCTTGTAAGGAGCCAAAAAAATCCTTAATACGCCTACTAGAAGATAAGATACAGCGGTATAAATACTACGAAATTTTAAAAAATCTAAAATACCCTTCCACTATTTTGAATATAGCGTCTAAACCGTTCCTCTCAGAAAAACCCGAATGAAATGAGTCGAAAGAGGAGATCTTCGCGCTTGTAAGGAGCAAAAAAATCCTAAATACGCCTATTAGAAGATAAGATACAGCGGTTTGAAAACTTCGAAATTTTAAAAAATCAAAAATACCCTTCCACTCTTTTGAATATAGCGTCTCAACCGTTTCTCTCCGAAAAACCATAATGAAATGATTCGAAAGAGGAGTATTTCGCGCTTGAAATGAGCCAAAAATATCCTAAACACCCCTACTAGAAGATAAGATACAGCGGTTTAAAAATTACGAAATTTTAAAAAATCAAAAATACCCTTCCACGATTTTGAATATAGCGTCTGAACCATTTCTCTCCGAAAAACCCGAATGAAATCAGTCGAAAGAGGAGAGTTTTGCGCTTGTAAGGAGCCAAAAAAATCCTTATTACGCCTACTAGAAGATAAGATACAGCGGTATAAATAGTACGAAATTTTAAAAAATCAAAAATACCATTCCACTCTTTTGAATATAGCGTCTGAACCGTTTCTCTCCGAAAAACCGGAATGAAATGATTCGAAAGAGGAGTGTTTCGCGCTTGAAATGAGCCCAAAAAATACTAAATTCGCCTACTAGAAGATAAGATACAGCGGTTTAAAGACTTCAAAATTTTAAAAAAACGAAAATACCCTTCCACTATTTTGAATGTAGCGTCTGAACCGTTCCTCTCCGAAAAACCCGAATGAAATGATTCGAAAGAGGAGTGTTTCGCGCTTGAATTGAGCTCAAAAAATCCTAAATACGCCTACTAGAAGATAAGATAGAGCGGTTTAAATATTACGAAATTTTAAAAAATCAAAAATACCCTTCCACTATTTTTAAAATAGCGTCTGAACCGTTTCTCTCCGAATGAAATGAATCGAAAGAGGAGGTCTTCACGCTTGTAAGGAGCCAAAAAAATCCTAAATACGCCTACAAGAAGATAAGATACAGCGGTTTAAATACTTCGAAATTTTAAAAAATAAAAAATACCCTTCCACTATTTTGAATATAGCGTCTGAACCGTTTCTCTCCGAAAAACCCGAATGAAATAAGTCGAAAGAGGAGAGTTTCGCGCTTGTAAGGAGCTAAAAAAATCCTAAATATGCCTACTACAAGAACAGATACAGCGGTTTAAAAATCCCGAAATTTTAAAGAATCAAAAATACCCTTCCACTATTTTGAATATTGCGTCTGAACCGTTCCTCTCCGAAAAACTCGAATAAAATCCGTCGAAAGAGGAGTGTTTCGCGCTTGAAATGAGCTCAAAAAATCCTAAATGCGACTACTAAAAGATAAGATACAGCGGTTTAAATACTTCGAAATTTTAAAAAATTAAAAATACCCTTGCACTATTTTGAATATAGCGTCTGAACCGTTTCTCTCCGAAAAACCCGAATGAAATGATTCGAAAGAGGAGAGTTTCGCGCTTGTAGGGAGCCAAAAAAATCCTAAATACACCTAATAGAAGATAAGATACAGCGGTTTAAAAACTACGAAATTTTAAAAAATCAAAAATACCCTTCCACTACTTTGAATATAGCGTCTAAACCGTTTCTCTCCGAAAAACCCGAGTGAAATGCTTCGAAAGAGGAGAGTTTCGCGCTTGAAATGAGCCAAAAAAATCCTAAATACGCCTACTAGACGATAAGATACAGGAGTTTAAAAACTTCGAAATTTTAAAAAATCAAAAATACCCTTCCACTATTTTGAATATATCGTCTGAACCGTTCCTCTCCGAAAAACCCTAATGAAATCAGTCGAAAGAGGAGAGTTTCGCGCTTGAAATTTGCCAAAAAAATCCTAAATACGCGTACTAGAAGATAAGATACAGCGGTTTAAATACTCCGAAATTTTAGAAAATCAAAAATACCCTTCCACTTTTTTATATATTGCGTCTGAACCGTTTCTCTCCGGAAAACCCGCATGAAATCAGTCGGAAGAGGAGAGTTTTGCGCTTGTAAGGAGCCAAAAAAATCCTTAATACGCCTACTAGAAGATATGATACAGCGGTATAAATACTACGAAATTTTAAAAAATCTAAAATACCCTTCCACTATTTTGAATATAGCGTCTAAACCGTTCCTCTCAGAAAAACCCGAATGAAATGAGTCGAAAGAGGAGATCTTCGCGCTTGTAAGGAGCAAAAAAATCCTAAATACGCCTATTAGAAGATAAGATACAGCGGTTTGAAAACTTCGAAATTTTAAATAATCAAAAATACCCTTCCACTATTTTGAATATAGCGTCTCAACCGTTTCTCTCCGAAAAACCATAATGAAATGATTCGAAAGAGGAGAATTTCGCGCTTGAAATGAGCCAAAAATATCCTAAAAACGCCTACTAGAAGATAAGATACAGCGGTTTAAAAATTACGAAATTTTAAAAAATCAAAAATACCCTTCCACTCTTTTGAATATAGCGTCTCAACTGTTTCTCTCCGAAAAACCCGAATGAAATGATTCGAAAGAGGAGTGTTTCGCGCTTGAAATGAGCCCAAAAAATACTAAATTCGCCTACTAGAAGATAAGATACAGCGGTTTTGATGACTTCAAAATTTTAAAAAAACAAAAATACCCTTCCACTATTTTGAATGTAGCGTCTGAACCGTTCGTCTCCGAAAAACCCGAATGGAATGATTCGAAAGAGGAGTGTTTCGCGCTTGAAATGAGCTCAAAAAATCCTAAATACGCCTACTAGAAGATAAGATAGAGCGGTTTAAATATTACGAAATTTTAAAAAATCAAAAATACCCTTCCACTATTTTTAAAATAGCGTCTGAACCGTTTCTCTCCGAATGAAATGATTCGAAAGAGGAGAGTTTCGCGCTTGTAGGGAGCCAAGCCGTTTAAATACTTCGAAATTTTAAAAAATAAAAAATACCCTTCCACTATTTTGAATATAGCGTCTGAACCGTTTCTCTCCGAAAAACCCGAATGAAATTAGTCGAAAGAGGATAGTTTCGCGCTTGATATGAGCCAAAAAAATCCTAAATACGCCTTCTAGAAGATAAGATACAGCGGTTTAAATACTTCGAAATTTTAAAAAATCTAAAATACCCTTCCACTATTTTGAATATAGCGTCTAAACCGTTCCTCTCAGAAAAACCCGAATGAAATGAGTCGAAAGAGGAGATCTTCGCGCTTGTAAGGAGCAAAAAAATCCTAAATACGCCTATTAGAAGATAAGATACAGCGGTTTGAAAACTTCGAAATTTTAAAAAATCAAAAATACCCTTCCACTATTTTGAATATAGCGTCTCAACCGTTTCTCTCCGAAAAACCATAATGAAATGATTCCAAAGAGGAGAATTTCGCGCTTGAAATGAGCCAAAAATATCCTAAACACGCCTACTAGAAGATAAGATACAGCGGTTTAAAAATTACGAAATTTTAAAAAATCAAAAATACCCTTCCACTATTTTGAATATAGCGTCTGAACCATTTCTCTCCGAAAAACCCGAATGAAATCATTCGAAAGAGGAGAGTTTTGCGCTTGTAAGGAGCCAAAAAAATCCTTATTACGCCTACTAGAAGATAAGATACAGCGGTATAAATAGTACGAAATTTTAAAAAATCAAAAATACCCTTCCACTATTTTGAATGTAGCGTCTGAACCGTTTCTCTCCGAAAAACCGGAATGAAATGATTCGAAAGAGGAGTGTTTCGCGCTTGAAATGAGCCCAAAAAATACTAAATTCGCCTACTAGAAGATAAGATACAGCGGTTTAAAGACTTCAAAATTTTAAAAAAACAAAAATACCCTTCCACTATTTTGAATGTAGCGTCTGAACCGTTCCTCTCCGAAAAACCCGAATGAAATGATTCGAAAGAGGAGTGTTTCGCGCTTGAAATGAGCTCAAAAAATCCTAAATACGCCTCCTAGAAGATAAGATAGAGCGGTTTAAATATTACGAAATTTTAAAAAATCAAAAATATCCTTCCACTATTTTTAAAATAGCGTCTGAACCGTTTCTCTCCGAATGAAATGAATCGAAAGAGGAGGTCTTCACGCTTGTAAGGAGCCAAAAAAATCCTAAATACGCCTACAAGAAGATAAGATACAGCGGTTTAAATACTTCGAAATTTTAAAAAATAAAAAATACCCTTCCACTATTTTGAATATAGCGTCTGAACCGTTTCTCTCCGAAAAACCCGAATGAAATAAGTCGAAAGAGGAGAGTTTCGCGCTTGTAAAGAGCTAAAAAAATCCTAAATATGCCTACTACAAGAACAGATACAGCGGTTTAAAAATCCCGAAATTTTAAAGAATCAAAAATACCCTTCCACTATTTTGAATATTGCGTCTGAACCGTTCCTCTCCGAAAAACCGGAATGAAATGATTCGAAAGAGGAGTGTTTCGCGCTTGAAATGAGCCCAAAAAATACTAAATTCGCCTACTAGAAGATAAGATACAGCGGTTTAAAGACTTCAAAATTTTAAAAAAACGAAAATACCCTTCCACTATTTTGAATGTAGCGTCTGAACCGTTCCTCTCCGAAAAACCCGAATGAAATGATTCGAAAGAGGAGTGTTTCGCGCTTGAAATGAGCTCAAAAAATCCTAAATGCGACTACTAAAAGATAAGATACAGCGGTTTAAATACTTCGAAATTTTAAAAAATTAAAAATACCCTTGCACTCTTTTGAATATAGCGTCTGAACCGTTTCTCTCCGAAAAACCCGAATGAAATGATTCGAAAGAGGAGAGTTTCGCGCTTGTAGGGAGCCAAAAAAATCCTAAATACGCCTAATAGAAGATAAGATACAGCGGTTTAAAAACTACGAAATTTTAAAAAATCAAAAATACCCTTCCACTACTTTGAATATAGCGTCTAAACCGTTTCTCTCCGAAAAACCCGAGTGAAATGCTTCGAAAGAGGAGAGTTTCGCGCTTGAAATGAGCCAAAAAAATCCTAAATACGCCTACTAGACGATAAGATACAGGAGTTTAAAAACTTCGAAATTTTAAAAAATCAAAAATACCCTTCCACTATTTTGAATATATCGTCTGAACCGTTCCTCTCCGAAAAACCCTAATTAAGTTCGACGAAAGAGGAGAGTTTCGCGCTTGATATGAGCCAAAAAAATCCTAAGCGCGCCTACTAGAAGATAAGATACAGCGGTTTAAAAATTACGAAATTTTAAAAAATCAAAAATACCCTTCCACTATTTTGAATATTGCGTCTGAACCGTTCCTCTCCGAAAAACTCGAATAAAATCCGTCGAAAGAGGAGTGTTTCGCGCTTGAAATGAGCTCAAAAAATTCAAAATGCGACTACTAGAAGATAAGATACAGCGGTTTAAATATTCCGAAATTTTAAAAAATCAAAAATACCTTTCCACTATTTTGAATATAGCGTCTGAACCGTTTCTCTCCGAAAAACCGGAATGAAATGATTCGAAAGAGGAGTGTTTCGCGCTTGAAATGAGCCCAAAAAATACTAAATTCGCCTACTAGAAGATAAGATACAGCGGTTTAAAGACTTCAAAATTTTAAAAAAACGAAAATACCCTTCCACTATTTTGAATGTAGCGTCTGAACCGATCCTCTCCGAAAAACCCGAATGAAATGATTCGAAAGAGGAGTGTTTCGCGCTTGAAATGAGCTCAAAAAATCCTAAATACGCCTACTAGAAGATAAGATAGAGCGGTTTAAATATTACGAAATTTTAAAAAATCAAAAATACCCTTCCACTATTTTTAAAATAGCGTCTGAACCGTTTCTCTCCGAATGAAATGAATCGAAAGAGGAGGTCTTCACGCTTGTAAGGAGCCAAAAAAATCCTAAATACGCCTACAAGAAGATAAGATACAGCGGTTTAAATACTTCGAAATTTTAAAAAATAAAAAATACCCTTCCACTATTTTGAATATAGCGTCTGAACCGTTTCTCTCAGAAAAACCCGAATGAAATAAGTCGAAAGAGGAGAGTTTCGCGCTTGTAAGGAGCTAAAAAAATCCTAAATATGCCTACTACAAGAACAGATACAGCGGTTTAAATATCCCGAAATTTTAAAGAATCAAAAATACCCTTCCACTATTTTGAATATTGCGTCTGAACCGTTCCTCTCCGAAAAACTCGAATAAAATCCGTCGAAAGAGGAGTGTTTCTCGCTTGAAATGAGCTCAAAAAATCCTAAATGCGACTACTAAAAGATAAGATACAGCGGTTTGAAAACTTCGAAATTTTAAAAAATCAAAAATACCCTTCCACTATTTTGAATATAGCGTCTCAACCGTTTCTCTCCGAAAAACCATAATGAAATGATTCGAAAGAGGAGAATTTCGCGCTTGAAATGAGCCAAAAATATCCTAAACACGCCTACTAGAAGATAAGATACAGCGGTTTAAAAATTACGAAATTTTAAAAAATCAAAAATACCCTTCCACTCTTTTGAATATAGCGTCTCAACTGTTTCTCTCCGAAAAACCCGAATGAAATGATTCGAAAGAGGAGTGTTTCGCGCTTGAAATGAGCCCAAAAAATACTAAATTCGCCTACTAGAAGATAAGATACAGCGGTTTTGAAGACTTCAAAATTTTAAAAAAACAAAAATACCCTTCCACTATTTTGAATGTAGCGTCTGAACCGTTCGTCTCCGAAAAACCCGAATGGAATGATTCGAAAGAGGAGTGTTTCGCGCTTGAAATGAGCTCAAAAAATCCTAAATGCGCCTACTAGAAGATAAGATAGAGCGGTTTAAATATTACGAAATTTTAAAAAATCAAAAATACCCTTCCACTATTTTTAAAATAGCGTCTGAACCGTTTCTCTCCGAATGAAATGATTCGAAAGAGGAGAGTTTCGCGCTTGTAGGGAGCCAAGCCGTTTAAATACTT
>NW_028256500.1:0-17781 GCF_048593485.1 Apis florea
TTTAAATCTTCGAAATTTTAAAAAATCAAAAATACCCTACCACTTCTTTGAATATAGCGTCTGAACCGTTTCTATCCGAAAAACCCGAATGAAATGGTTCGAAAGAAGAGAGTTTCGCGCTTGTTGGGAGCCGAAAAAATCCTAAATACGCCAACTAGAAGATAAGATACAGCGGTTTAAATACTTCGAAATTTTAAAAAATCAAAAATACCCTTCCATTATTTTGAATATATCGTCTGAACCGTTCTTCTCCGAAAAACCCGAATGAAATCCGACGAAAGAGAAGAGTTTCGCGCTTGTAAGTAGCCAAAAAATCATAAATACGCCTACTAGAAGACAAGATACAGCGGTGTAAATACTTCGAAATTTTAAAAAATCAAAAATACCCTTGAATATAGCTCCTGAACCGTTTCTATCCGAAAAACCCGAATGAAATGGTTCGAAAGAGGAGTGTTTCGCGCTTGAAATGAGCTAAAAAATCCTAAATACGACTACTAGAAGATAAGATAGAGCGGTTTAAAAATTACGAAATTTTAAAAAATCAAAAATACCCTTCCACTCTTTTTAAAATAGCGTCTGAACCGTTTCTCTCCGAAAAACCAAAATGAAATGCTTCTAAAGAAAAGAGTTTCGCGCTTGTAGGGAGCCAAAAAAATCCTAAATATGCCAACTAGAAGATAAGATTCAGCTGTTTAAATCTTCGAAATTTTAAAAAATCAAAAATACCCTTCCACTATTTTGAATATAGCATCTGAACCGTTCGTCTCAGAAAAACCCGAATGAAATGCGTCGAAAGAGGAGAGCTTCGCGCTTGTAAGGAGCCAAAAAAATCCTAAATACGCCTACTAGAAGATAAGATACAGCGGTTTGAATCATCGAAATTTTAAAAAATCAAAGATACCCTTCCACTATTTTATATATAGCGTCTGAACCGTTTCTCTCCGAAAAACCCGAATGAAATCAGTCGAAAGAGGAGAGTTTCGCCCTTGAAATGAGCCAAAAAATCCTAAACACGCCTACTAGAAGATAAGATACAGCGGTTTAAAAATTACGAAATTTTAAAAAATCAAGAATACCCTTCCACTCTTTTTAATATAGTGTCTGAACCGTTTCTCTCCGAAAAACCCGAATGAAATCAGTCAAAAGAGGAGAGTTTCGCGCTTGTAGGGAGCCAAAAAAATCCTAAATACGCCTACTAGAAGATAATATACAGCGGTTTAAATCTTCGTAATTTTAAAAAATCAAAAATACCCTACCACTTCTTTGAATATAGCGTCTGAACCGTTTCTCTCCGAAAAACCCGAACGAAATCAGTCGAAAGAGGAGAGTTTCGCGCTTGTAAGGAGCCAAAAAAATCCTAAATACGCCTACTAGAATATATGATACAGCGGTATGAAAACTTCGAAATTTTAAAAAACAAAAATACCCTTCCACTAATTTGAATATAGCATCTTAACCGTTTCTCTCCGAAAAACCCGAATGAAATTATTCGAAGGAGGAGTGTTTTGCGCTTGAAATGAGCGCAAAAAATACTAAATATGCCTACTAAAAGATGAGATACAGCGGTTTAAAACTTCGAAATTTTAAAAAAACAAAAATACCCTTCCAGTATTTTGAATGTAGCGTCTGAACCGTTCCTCTCCGAAAAACCCGAATGAAATGATTCGAAAGAGGAGTGTTTCGCGCTTGAAATGAGCACAAAAAATCCTAAATACGCATACTAGAAGATAAGATAGAGCGGTTTAAAAATTACGAAATTTTAAAAAATCAAAAATACCCTTCCACTATTTTTAAAATAGCGTCTGAACCGTTTCTCTCCGAAAAACCAAAATGAAATGATTCTAAAGAAGAGAGTTTCGCGCTTGTAGGGAGCCAAAAAAATCCTAAATACGCCAACTAGAAGATAAGATACAGCTGTTTAAATCTTCGAAATTTTAAAAAATCAAAAATACCCTTTCACTACTTTGAATATAGCGTCTGAACCGTTTCTCTCCGAAAAACCCGAATGAAATGGTTCGAAAGACGAGAGTATCGCGCTTGTAAGGAGCAAAAAAAATCCTAAATACGCCTACCAGAAGTTAAGATACAGTGTTTTAAAAACTTCGATATTTTAAAAAATCAAAAATACCCTTCCACTACTTTGAATATAGCGTCTGAACCGTTTCTCTCCGAAAAACCCGAATGAAACCAATCGAAAGAGGAGAGTTTCGTGCTTGTAGGGAGCCAAAAAAATCCTAAATACGCCAAATAGAAGATAAGATACAGCTGTTTAAATCTTCGAAATTTTAAAAAATCAAAAATACCCTTCCACTACTTTGAATATAGCGTCTGAACCGTTTCTCTCCGAAAAACCCGAATGAAATCAATCGAAAGACGAGTGTTTCGCGCTTGTAAGGAGCAAAAAAAATCCTAAATACGCCCACTAGATGATAAGATACAGCGGTTTAAATACTTCGAAATTTTAAAAAATCAAAAATACCCTTCCACTATTTTGAATATAGCGTCTGAACCGTTTCTCTCCGAATGAAATGATTCGAAAGAGGAGAGTTTCGCGCTTGTAGGGAGCCGAAAAAATCCTAAATACGCCTACTAGATGATAAGATACAACGGTTTAAAAACTTCGAAATTTTAAAAAATCAAAAATACCCTTCCACTACCTTGATTATAGCGTCTGAACCGTTTCTCTCCGAAAAACCCGAATGAAATCAATCGAAACAGGAGAGTTTCGCGCTTGTAAGGAGCCTAAAAAATCCTAAATACGCCTACAAGAAGATAAGATACAGCGGTTTAAATACTTCGAAATTTTAAAAAATAAAAAATACCCTTCCACTATTTTGAATATAGCGTCTGAACCGTTTCTCTCCGAAAAACCCAAATGAAATAAGTCGAAAGAGGAGAGTTTCGCGCTTGAAATGTGCCAAAAAAATCCTAAATACGCCTTCTAGAAGATAAGATACAGCTGTTTAAATCTTCGAAATTTTAAAAAATCAAAAATACCCTTCCACTACTTTGAATATAGCGTCTGAACCGTTTCTCTCCGAAAAACCCGAATGAAATGGTAAGAAAGACGAGAGTATCGCGCTTGTAAGGAGCAAAAAAAATGCTAAATACGCCAACCAGAAGATAAGATACAGTGTTCTAAAAACTTCGATATTTTAAAAAATCAAAATTACCCTTCCACTACTTTGAATATAGCGTCTGAACCGTTTCTCTCCGAAAAACCCGAATGAAGTCAATCGAAAGAGGAGAGTTTCGCGCTTGTAGGGAGCCAAAAAAATCCTAAATACGCCAACTAGAAGATAAGATACAGCTGTTTAAATCTTCGAAATTTTAAAAAATCAAAAATCCCCTTCCACTACTTTGAATATAGCGTCTGAACCGTTTCTCTCCGAAAAACTCGAATGAAATCAATCGAAAGAGGAGAGTTTCGCGCTTGTAGGGAGCCAAAAAAATCCTAAATACGCCTACTAGAAGATAATATACAGCGGTTTAAATCTTCGTAATTTTAAAAAATCAAAAATACCCTACCACTTCTTTGAATATAGCGTCTGAACCGTTTCTCTCCGAAAAACCCGAACGAAATCAGTCGAAAGAGGAGAGTTTCGCGCTTGTAAGGAGCCAAAAAAATCCTAAATACGCCTACTAGAATATATGATACAGCGGTATGAAAACTTCGAAATTTTAAAAAACAAAAATACCCTTCCACTAATTTGAATATAGCATCTTAACTGTTTCTCTCCGAAAAACCCGAATGAAATTATTCGAAGGAGGAGTGTTTTGCGCTTGAAATGAGCGCAAAAAATACTAAATATGCCTACTAAAAGATGAGATACAGCGGTTTAAAACTTCGAAATTTTAAAAAAACAAAAATACCCTTCCAGTATTTTGAATGTAGCGTCTGAACCGTTCCTCTCCGAAAAACCCGAATGAAATGATTCGAAAGAGGAGTGTTTCGCGCTTGAAATGAGCACAAAAAATCCTAAATACGCATACTAGAAGATAAGATAGAGCGGTTTAAAAATTACGAAATTTTAAAAAATCAAAAATACCCTTCCACTATTTTTAAAATAGCGTCTGAACCGTTTCTCTCCGAAAAACCAAAATGAAATGATTCTAAAGAAGAGAGTTTCGCGCTTGTAGGGAGCCAAAAAAATCCTAAATACGCCAACTAGAAGATAAGATACAGCTGTTTAAATCTTCGAAATTTTAAAAAATCAAAAATACCCTTTCACTACTTTGAATATAGCGTCTGAACCGTTTCTCTCCGAAAAACCCGAATGAAATCAATCGAAAGACGAGTGTTTCGCGCTTGTAAGGAGCAAAAAAAATCCTAAATACGCCCACTAGATGATAAGATACAGCGGTTTAAATACTTCGAAATTTTAAAAAATCAAAAATACCCTTCCACTATTTTGAATATAGCGTCTGAACCGTTTCTCTCCGAAAAACCCGAAAGAAATCATTCGAAAGAGGAGAGTTTCGCGCTTGTAAGGAGCAAAAAAAATCCTAAATACGCCCAATAGATGATAAGATACAGCGGTTTAAATACTTCGAAATTTTAAAAAATCAAAAATACCCTTCCACTATTTTGAATATAGCGTCTGAACCGTTTCTCTCCGAAAAACCCGAAAGAAATCATTCGAAAGAGGAGAGTTTCGCGCTTGTAAGGAGCAAAAAAAATCCTAAATACGCCTACTAGAAGATAAGATACAGCAGTTTAAATACTCCGAAATTTTATAAAAACCAAAAATAGCCTTCCACTATTTGGAATATAGCGTCTGAACCGTTTCTCTCCGAAAAACCCGAATGAAATCAGTCGAAAGAGGAGAGTTTCGCGCTTGAAATGAGCGCAAAAAATCCTAAATACGCCTACTAGAAGATAAGATACAGCGGTTTAAAGACTTCGAAATTTTAAAAAAACAAAAATACCCTTCCACTATTTTGAATATAGCGTCTGAACCGTTCCTCTCCGAAAAACCCGAATGAAATGATTCGAAAGAGGAGTATTTCGCGCTTGAAATGAGCTCAAAAAATCCTAAATACGCCTACTAGAAGATAAGATACAGCGGTTTAAAAATTACGAAATTTTAAAAAATTAAAAATACCCTTCCACTATTTTGAATATAGCGTCTGAACCGTTTCTCTCCGAAAAACCAGAATATAATCAGTCGAAAGAGGAGAGTTTCGCGCTTGAAATGAGCCAAGAAAATACTAAACACGCCTACTAGAAGATGAGATACAGCGGTTTAAATATTACGAAATTTTAAAAAATCAAAAATAGCCTTCCACTATTTTGAATATAGCGTCTGAACCGTTTCTCTCCGAAAAACCCGAATGTAATCAGTCGAAAGAGGAGAATTTCGCGCTTGAAATGAGCCAAAAATATCCGAAACACGCCTACTAGAAGATAAGATGCAGCGGTTTAAAAATTACGATATTTTAAAAAATCAAAAATACCCTTCCACTATTTTGAATATAGCGTCTGAACCGTTTCTCTCCGAAAAACCCGAATGTAATCAGTCGAAAGAGGAGAGTTTCGCGCTTGAAATGAGCCAAGAAAATACTAAACACGCCTACTAGAAGATGAGATACAGCGGTTTAAATATTACGAAATTTTAAAAAATCAAAAATAGCCTTCCACTATTTTGAATATAGCGTCTGAACCGTTTCTCTCCGAAAAACCCGAATGTAATCAGTCGAAAGAGGAGAATTTCGCGCTTGAAATGAGCCAAAAATATCCGAAACACGCCTACTAGAAGATAAGATGCAGCGGTTTAAAAATTACGATATTTTAAAAAATCAAAAATACCCTTCCACTATTTTGAATATAGCGTCTGAACCGTTTCTCTCCGAAAAACCCGAATGTAATCAGTCGAAAGAGGAGAGTTTCGCGCTTGAAATGAGCCAAGAAAATACTAAACACGCCTACTAGGAGATAAGATACAGCGGTTTATATATTACGAAATTTTAAAAAATCAAAAATACCCTTCCACTATTTTGTATATAGCGTCTGATCCGTTTGTCTCCGAATGAAATGATTCGAAAGAGGAGAGTTTCGCGCTTGAAATGAGCCAAAAAAATCCTAAATACGCTTACTAGAAGATAAGATACAGCGGTTTAAAAATTCCGAAATTTTAAAAAATAAAAAATACCCTTCCACTCTTTTGAATATAGCGTCTGAACCGTACCTCTCCGAAAAACCCGAATGAAATCAGTCGAAAGAGGAGAGTTTCGCGCTTATATGGAGCCAAAAAAATTCTAAATAAGCCTACTAGAAGATAAGATACAGCGGTTTAAATATCACGAAATTTTAAAGAATCAAAAATACCCTTCCACTATTTTGAATATAGCGTCTGAACCGTTTCTCTCCGAAAAACCCGAATGAAATGATTCGAAAGAGGAGAGTTTCGCGCTTGTAGGAAACAAAAAAATCCTAAATACGCCTACTAAAAGATAAGATACAACGGTTTAAATCTTCGAAATTTAAAAAAATCAAAAATACCCTTCCACTATTTTATATATAGCGTCTGAACCGTTTCTCTCCGAAAAACCCGAATGAAATCATTCGAAAGAGGAGAGTTTCGCGCTTGTAGGGAGCTAAAAAAATCCTATATACGCCTACTAGAAATATGATACAGCGGTTTAAGAACTTCGAAATTTTAAAAAATCAAAAATACCCTTCCACTATTTTGAATATAGCGTCTGAACCGTTTCTCTCCGAAAAAACCGAATGGAATGATTCGAAAGAGGAGAGTTTCGCGCTTGAAATGAGCCAAAAAAAACTAAATTCGCCTACTAGAAGATAAGATACAGCGGTTTAAAAACTTCGAAATTTTAAAAAATCAAAAATACCCTTCCACTATTTTGAATATAGCGTCTGAACCGTTTCTCTCCGAAAAACCCGAATGCAATCAGTCGAAAGAGGAGAATTTCGCGCTTGAAATGAACCAAAAATATCCGAAACACGCCAACTAGAAGATAAGATGCAGCGGTTTAAAATTTACGAAATTTTAATAAATCAAAAATACTCTTCCACTATTTTCAATATAGCGCCTGAACCGTTCCACTCCGAAAAACCCGAATGCAATCAGTCGAAAGAGGAGAGTATCGCGCTTGAAATGAGCCAAGAAAATCCTAAACACGCCTACTAGGAGATAAGATACAGCGGTTTAAATATTACTAAATTTTAAAAAATCAAAAATAGCCTTCCACTCTTTTGAATATATCGTCTGAACCGTTTCTCTCCGAATGAAATGATTCGAAGGAGTAGAGTTTCGCTCTCGTGGGGAGCCAAAAAAATCCTATATACCCCTACTAGAAGATAAGATACAGCGGTTTAAATCTTCGAAATTTTAAAAAATCAAAAATACCATTCGACTACTTTGAATATTGCGTCTGTACAGTTTCTCTCCGAAAAACCCGAATGAAAACAGTCGAAAGAGGAGGGTTTCGCGCTTGTAGGGAGCCAAAAAAAACTTAATTCGCCTACTAGAAGATAAGATACTGCGGTTTAAAAACTTCGAAATTTTAAAAAATCAAATATACCCTTCCACAAATTTGAATATAGCGTCTTAACCGTTTCTCTCCGATATACCCGAATGAAATCAGTCGAAAGAGGAGAGTTCCGCGCTTGTAAGGAGCCAAAAGAATCCTAAATGCGACTACTAGAAGATAAGATACAGCGGTTTAAATCTTCGAAATTTTAAAAAATCAAAAATACCCTTCCACTATTTTGAATATAGCGTCTGAACCGTTTCTCTCCGAAACACCCAAATGAAATGATTCGAAAGAGGAGAGTTTCACGCTTGAAATGAGCCAAGAAAATACTAAACACGCCTACTAGGAGATGAGATACAGCGGTTTAAATATTACGAAATTTTAAAAAATCAAAAATAGCCTTCCACTATTTTGAATATAGCGTCTGAACCGTTTCTCTCCGAAAAACCCGAATGAAATCAATCGAAACAGGAGAGTTTCGCGCTTGTAAGGTGCCAAAAAAATCCTAAATACGCCTACTAGAAGATAAGATACAGCGGTTTAAATACTTCGAAATTTTAAAAAATAAAAAATACCCTTCCACTATTTTGAATATAGCGTCTGAACCGTTTCTCTCCGAAAAACCCGAATGAAATATGTTGGTAGAGGAGAGTTTCCCGCTTGAAATGAGCCAAAAAAATACTAAATACGCCTTCTAGAAGATAAGGTACAGCGGTTTAAAAACTTCGAAATTTTAAAAAATCAAAAATACCCTTCCACTATTTTGAATATAGCGTCTGAACCGTTTCTCTCCGAAAAACCCGAAAGAAATCATTCGAAAGAGGAGAGTTTCGCGCTTGTAAGGAGCAAAAAAAATCCTAAATACGCCTACTAGAAGATAAGATACAGCAGTTTAAATACTCCGAAATTATATAAAAACCAAAAATAGCCTTCCACTATTTGGAATATAGCGTCTGCACCGTTTCTCTCCGAAAAACCCGAATGAAATCAGTCGAAAGGGGAGAGTTTCGCGCTTGAAATGAGCGCAAAAAATCCTAAATACGCCTACTAGAAGATAAGATACAGCGGTTTAAAGACTTCGAAATTTTAAAAAAACAAAAATACCCTTCCAGTATTTTGAATGTAGCGTCTGAACCGTTCCTCTCCGAAAAACCCGAATGAAATGATTCGAAAGAGGAGTATTTCGCGCTTGAAATGAGCTCAAAAAATCCTAAATACGCCTACTAGAAGGTAAGGTACAGCGGTTTAAATATCCCGAAATTTTAAGGAATCAAAAATACCCTTCCACTATTTTGAATATATCGTCTGAACCGTTTCTCTGCGAAAAACCCGAATGAAATCAGTCGAAAGGGGAGAGTTTCGCGCTTGAAATGGGCCCAAAAAATCCTAAATACGCTTACTAGAAGATAAGATACAGCGGTTTAAAAATTCCGAAATTTTAAAAAACAAAAATACCTTTCGACTATTTTGAATATAGCGTCTGAACCGTTCCTCTCCGAAAAACCCGAATGAAATTTTTCGAAAGAGGAGAGTTTCGCGCTTGAAATGAGCTCAAAAAATCCTAAATACGCCTACTAGAAGGTAAGGTACAGCGGTTTAAATATCCCGAAATTTTAAGGAATCAAAAATACCCTTCCACTATTTTGAATATATCGTCTGAACCGTTTCTCTCCGAAAAACCCGAATGAAATCAGTCGAAAGGGGAGAGTTTCGCGCTTGAAATGGGCCCAAAAAATCCTAAATACGCTTACTAGAAGATAAGATACAGCGGTTTAAATATTCCGAAATTTTAAAAAACAAAAATACCTTTCCACTATTTTGAATATAGCGTCTGAACCGTTCATCTCCGAAAAACCCGAATGAAATTTTTCGAAAGAGGAGAGTTTCGCGCTTGAAATGAGCCAAAAAAATCCTAAATACGCCTACTAGAAGATTAGATACAGCGGTTTAAACACTTCGAAATTTTAAAAAATCAAAAATATCCTTGCACTATTTTGAATATAGCGTCTGAACCGTTTCTCACCGAGAAACCCGAATGTAATGATTCGAAAAAGGAGAGTTTCGCGCTTGAAATGAGCCAAAAAAATCCTAAATACGCCTACTAGAAGATAAGATACAGCGGTTTAAATCTTCGAAATTTTAAAAAATCAAAAATACCCTTCCAATACTTTGAATATTGCGTCTGTACAGTATCTCTCCGAAAAACCCGAATGAAAACAGTCGAAAGAGGAGGGTTTCGCGCTTGTAGGGAGCCAAAAATTCCTAAATACGCCTACTAAAAGATAAGATACAGCGGTTTAAGAACTTCGAAATTTTAAAAAATCAAAAATACCGTTCCACTATTTTGAATATAGCGTCTGAACCGTTTCTCTCCGAAAAAACCGAATGAAATGATTCGAAAGAGGAGAGTTTTACGCTTGAAATGAGCCAAAAAAATCCTAAATACGCCTACTAGAAGATAAGATACAGCGGTTTAAAAATTACGAAATTTTAAAAAATTAAAAATACCCTTCCACTATTTTGAATATAGCGTCTGAACCGTTTCTCTCCGAAACACCCAAATGAAATGATTCGAAAGAGGAGAGTTTCGCGCTTGAAATGAGCCAAGAAAATACTAAACACGCCTACTAGAAGATGAGATACAGCGGTTTAAATATTACGAAATTTTAAAAAATCAAAAATAGCCTTCCACTATTTTGAATATAGCGTCTGAACCGTTTCTCTCCGAAAAACCCGAATGTAATCAGTCGAAAGAGGAGAATTTCGCGCTTGAAATGAGCCAAAAATATCCGAAACACGCCTACTAGAAGATAAGATACAGCGGTTTAAAAATTACGAAATTTTAAAAAATTAAAAATACCCTTCCACTATTTTGAATATAGCGTCTGAACCGTTTCTCTCCGAAACACCCAAATGAAATGATTCGAAAGAGGAGAGTTTCGCGCTTGAAATGAGCCAAGAAAATACTAAACACGCCTACTAGAAGATGAGATACAGCGGTTTAAATATTACGAAATTTTAAAAAATCAAAAATAGCCTTCCACTATTTTGAATATAGCGTCTGAACCGTTTCTCTCCGAAAAACCCGAATGTAATCAGTCGAAAGAGGAGAATTTCGCGCTTGAAATGAGCCAAAAATATCCGAAACACGCCTACTAGAAGATAAGATGCAGCGGTTTAAAAATTACGATATTGTAAAAAATCAAAAATACCCTTCCACTATTTTGAATATAGCGTCTGAACCGTTTCTCTCCGAAAAACCCGAATGTAATCAGTCGAAAGAGGAGAGTTTCGCGCTTGAAATGAGCCAAGAAAATACTAAACACGCCTACTAGAAGATGAGATACAGCGGTTTAAATATTACGAAATTTTAAAAAATCAAAAATAGCCTTCCACTATTTTGAATATAGCGTCTGAACCGTTTCTCTCCGAAAAACCCGAATGTAATCAGTCGAAAGAGGAGAATTTCGCGCTTGAAATGAGCCAAAAATATCCGAAACACGCCTACTAGAAGATAAGATGCAGCGGTTTAAAAATTACGATATTTTAAAAAATCAAAAATACCCTTCCACTATTTTGAATATAGCGTCTGAACCGTTTCTCTCCGAAAAACCCGAATGTAATCAGTCGAAAGAGGAGAGTTCCGCGCTTGAAATGACCCAAGAAAATACTAAACACGCCTACTAGGAGATAAGATACAGCGGTTTATATATTACGAAATTTTAAAAAATCAAAAATACCCTTCCACTATTTTGTATATAGCGTCTGATCCGTTTGTCTCCGAATGAAATGATTCGAAAGAGGAGAGTTTCGCGCTTGAAATGAGCCAAAAAATTCCTAAATACGCTTACTAGAAGATAAGATACAGCGGTTTAAAAATTCCGAAATTTTAAAAAATAAAAAATACCCTTCCACTCTTTTGAATATAGCGTCTGAACCGTACCTCTCCGAAAAACCCGAATGAAATCAGTCGAAAGAGGAGAGTTTCGCGCTTATATGGAGCCAAAAAAATTCTAAATAAGCCTACTAGAAGATAAGATACAGCGGTTTAAATATCACGAAATTTTAAAGAATCAAAAATACCCTTCCACTATTTTGAATATAGCGTCTGAACCGTTTCTCTCCGAAAAACCCGAATGAAATGATTCGAAAGAGGAGAGTTTCGCGCTTGTAGGAAACAAAAAAATCCTAAATACGCCTACTAAAAGATAAGATACAACGGTTTAAATCTTCGAAATTTAAAAAAATCAAAAATACCCTTCCACTATTTTATATATAGCGTCTGAACCGTTTCTCTCCGAAAAACCCGAATGAAATCATTCGAAAGAGGAGAGTTTCGCGCTTGTAGGGAGCCAAAAAAATCCTATATACGCCTACTAGAAATATGATACAGCGGTTTAAGAACTTCGAAATTTTAAAAAATCAAAAATACCCTTCCACTATTTTGAATATAGCGTCTGAACCGTTTCTCTCCGAAAAAACCGAATGGAATGATTCGAAAGAGGAGAGTTTCGCGCTTGAAATGAGCCAAAAAAAACTAAATTCGCCTACTAGAAGATAAGATACAGCGGTTTAAAAACTTCGAAATTTTAAAAAATCAAAAATACCCTTCCACTATTTTGAATATAGCGTCTGAACCGTTTCTCTCCGAAAAACCCGAATGTAATCAGTCGAAAGAGGAGAATTTCGCGCTTGAAATGAACCAAAAATATCCGAAACACGCCAACTAGAAGATAAGATGCAGCGGTTTAAAATTTACGAAATTTTAATAAATCAAAAATACTCTTCCACTATTTTCAATATAGCGCCTGAACCGTTCCACTCCGAAAAACCCGAATGCAATCAGTCGAAAGAGGAGAGTATCGCGCTTGAAATGAGCCAAGAAAATCCTAAACACGCCTACTAGGAGATAAGATACAGCGGTTTAAATATTACTAAATTTTAAAAAATCAAAAATAGCCTTCCACTCTTTTGAATATATCGTCTGAACCGTTTCTCTCCGAATGAAATGATTCGAAGGAATAGAGTTTCGCTCTCGTGGGGAGCCAAAAAAATCCTATATACCCCTACTAGAAGATAAGATACAGCGGTTTAAATCTTCGAAATTTTAAAAAATCAAAAATACCATTCGACTACTTTGAATATTGCGTCTGTACAGTTTCTCTCCGAAAAACCCGAATGAAAACAGTCGAAAGAGGAGGGTTTCGCGCTTGTAGGGAGCCAAAAAAAACTTAATTCGCCTACTAGAAGATAAGATACTGCGGTTTAAAAACTTCGAAATTTTAAAAAATCAAATATACCCTTCCACAAATTTGAATATAGCGTCTTAACCGTTTCTCTCCGATATACCCGAATGAAATCAGTCGAAAGAGGAGAGTTCCGCGCTTGTAAGGAGCCAAAAGAATCCTAAATGCGACTACTAGAAGATAAGATACAGCGGTTTAAATCTTCGAAATTTTAAAAAATCAAAAATACCCTTCCACTATTTTGAATATAGCGTCTGAACCGTTTCTCTCCGAAACACCCAAATGAAATGATTCGAAAGAGGAGAGTTTCACGCTTGAAATGAGCCAAGAAAATACTAAACACGCCTACTAGGAGATGAGATACAGCGGTTTAAATATTACGAAATATTAAAAAATCAAAAATAGCCTTCCACTATTTTGAATATAACGCCTGAACCGTTTCTCTCCGAAAAACCCGAATGTAATCAGTCGAAAGAGGAGAATTTCGCGCTTGAAATGAGCCAAAAATATCCGAAACACGCCTACTAGAAGATAAGATGCAGCGGTTTAAAAATTACGAAATTTTAAAAAATCAAAAATACCCTTCCACTATTTTGAATATAGCGTCTGAACCGTTTCTCTCCGAAAAACCCGAATGTAATCAGTCGAAAGAGGAGAGTTTCGCGCTTGAAATGAGCCAAGAAAATACTAAACACGCCTACTAGGAGATAAGATACAGCGGTTTAAATATTACGAAATTTTAAAAAATCAAAAATACCCATCCACTATTTTGAATATAGCGTCTGATCCGTTTGTCTCCGAATGAAATGATTCGAAAGAGGAGAGTTTCGCGCTTGTAGGGAGCCAAAAAAATCCTATATACGCCTACTAGAAGATACGATACAGCGGTTTAAATATTCCGAAATTTTAAAAAATCAAAAATACCCTTCCACTACTTTGAATATAGCGTCTGATCCGTTTTTCTCCGAAAAACCCGAATGAAATCAATCGAAAGAGGAGAATTTCGCGCTTGTATGGAGCCAAAAAAATCCTAAATATGCCTACTAGAAGATAAGATACAGCGGTTTAAAGACATCGAAATTTTAAAAAATCAAAAATACCCTTGCACTATTTTGAATATAGCGTCTGAACCGTTCTCTCCGAAAAACCCGAATGAAATCAGTCGAAAGAGGAGATTTTCGCGCTTGAAATAAGCCAAAAAAATCCTAAACACGCCTACTAGAAGATAAGATACAGCGGTTTAAAAACTCCGAAATTTTAGAAAATCAAAAATACCCTTCCACTATTTTATATATAGCGTCTGAACCGTTTCTCTCCGAAAAACCCGAATGAAATCAGTCGAAAGAGGAGAGTTTCGAGCTTGTAGGGAGCCAAAAAAATCCTATATACGCCTACTAGAAATAAGATAGCGGTTTGAATCTTCGAAATTTTAAAAAATAAAAAATACCCTTCCACTCTTTTAAATATAGCGTCTGAACCGTTTCTCTCTGAAAAACCCGAATGAAATCATTCGAAATAGGAGAGATTCGCGCTTGAAATGAGCCAAAAAAATCCTAAATACGCTTACTAGAAGATAAGATAAAGCGGTTTAAAAATCCCGAAAATTTAAAAAATAAAAAATACCCTTCCACTATTTTGAATATAGCGTCTGAACCGTACCTCTCCGAAAAACCCGAATGAAATCAGTCGAAAGAGGAGAGTTTCGCGCTTATATGGAGCCAAAAAAATTCTAAATACGCCTACTAGAAGATGAGATACAGCGGTTTAAAAACTTCGAAATTTTAAAAAATCAAAAATACCCTTCCACTATTTTGAATATAGCGTCTGAAACGTTTCTCGCCGAATGAAATGAATCGAAAGAGGAGTGTTTCGCGCTTGAAATGAGCTCAAAAAATCCTAAATACGACTACTAGAAGATAAGATACAGCGGTTTAAATGTTCCGAAATTTTAAAAAATCAAAAATACCCTTCCACTATTTTGAATATAGCGTCTGAACCGTTTCTCTCCGAAAAACCCGAATGAAATGATTCGAAAGAGGTGGGTTTCGCGCTTGTAGGGAGCCAAAAAAATCCTAAATACGCCTACTAGAAGATAAGATACAGCGGTATAAAATTCCGAAAAATTAAAAAATCAAAAATACCCTTCCACTATTTTTAATATAGCGTCTGAACCGTTTTTCACGGAAAAACCCGAACGAAATCAGTCGAAAGAGGAGAGTTTCGCGCTTGTAAGGAGCCAAAAAAATCCTAAATATGCCTACTACAAGATAAGATACAGCGGTTTAAAAATCCCGAAATTTTAAAGAATCAAAAATACCCTTCCACTATTTTGAATATTGCGTCTGAACCGTTCCTCTCCGAAAAACTCGAATAAAATCCGTCGAAAGAGGAGTGTTTCGCGCTTGAAATGAGCTCAAAAAATCCTAAATGCGACTACTAGAAGATAAGATACAGCGGTTTAAAAACTTCGAAATTTTAAAAAATCAAAAATACACTTGCACTATTTTGAATATAGCGTCTGAACCGTTTCTCTCCGAAAAACCCGAATGAAATGACACGGAGGAGAGTTTCGGGCTTGAAATGAGCCCAAAAAATACTAAATTCGCCTACTAGAAGATAAGATACAGCGGTTTGAATATTCCGAAATTTTAAAAAATCAAAAATACCCTTGCACTATTTTGAATATAGCGTCTGAAACGTTTCTCTCCGAAAAACCCGAATGAAATGATTCGAAAGAGGAGTGTTTCGCGCTTGAAATGAGCTCAAAAAATCCTAAATACGACTACTAGAAGATAAGATACAGCGGTTTAAATATTCCGAAATTTTAAAAAATCAAAAATACCCTTCCACTATTTTTAATATAGCGTCTGAACCGTTTCTCTCCGATAAACCCGAATGAAATGATTCGAAAGAGGAGAGTTTCGCGCTTGTAGGAAGCCAAAAAAATCCTAAATACGCCTAATAGAAGATAAGATACAGCGGTTTAAATACTACGAAATTTTAAAAAATCAAAAATACCCTTCCACTACTTTGAATATAGCGTCTGATCCGTTTCTCTCAGAACAACCCGAGTGAAATGGTTCGAAAGAGGAGAGTTTCGCGCTTGAAATGAGCCAAAAAAATCCTAAATACGCGTACTAGATGAGAAGATACAGCAGTTTAAAGACTTCGAAATTTTAAAAAATCAAAAATACCCTTCCACTATTTTGAATATATCGTCTGAAGCGTTCCTCTCCGAAAAACCCGAATGAAGTCCGACGAAAGAGGAGAGTTTCGCGCTTGAAATGAGCCAAAAAAATCCTAAACACGCCTACTAGAAGATAAGATACAGCGGTTTAAATATTACGAAATTTTAAAAAATCAAAAATACCCTTCCACTATTTTGAATATAGCGTCTCAACCGTTTCTCTCCGAAAAACCAGAATGAAATGATTCGATAGAGGAGAATTTCGCGCTTGAAATGAGCCAAAAATATCCTAAACACGCCTACTAGAAGATAAGATACAGCGGTTTAAAAACTACGAAATTTTAAAAAATCAAAAATACCCTTCCACTATTTTGAATATAGCGTCTGAACCGTTCCTCTCCGAAAAACCCGAATGAAATCGATCGAAAGAGGAGAGTTTCGCGCTTGTAGGGAGCCCAAAAAAATCCTAAACACGCCTACTAGAAGATAAGATACAGCGGTTTAAAAACTACGAAATTTTAAAAAATCAAAAATACCCTTCCACTATTTTGAATATAGCGTCTCAACCGTTTCTCTCCGAAAAACCCGAATGAAATCATCGAAAGAGGAGAGTTTCGCGCTTGAAATGAGCCAAAAAAATCCTAAATACGCCTACTAGAAGATAAGATACAGCGGTTTAAATACTCCGAAATTTTAGAAAATCAAAAATACCCTTCCACTATTTTATATATTGCGTCTGAACCGTTTCTCTCCGAAAAACCCGAATGAAATCAGTCGAAAGAGGAGAGTTTCGCGCTTGTAAGGAGCCAAAAAAATCCTAAATACGCCTACTACAAGATAAGATACAGCGGTATAAATACTCCGAAATTTTAAAAAATCAAAAATACCCTTGCACTATTTTGAATATAGCGTCTGAACCGTTCCTCTCCGAAAAACCCGAATGAAATGATTCGAAAGAGGAGTGTTTCGCGCTTGAAATGAGCTCAAAAAATCCTAAATACGACTACTAGAAGATAAGATACAGCAGTTTAAAGACTCCGAAATTTTAAAAAATCAAAAATACCCTTGCACTCTTTTGAATATAGCGTCTGAACCGCTTCTCTCCGAAAAACCCGAATGAAATCATTCGAAAGAGGTGAGTTTCGCACTTGTAAGGAGCCAAAGAAATCCTAAATACGCCTACTAGAAGATAAGATACAGCGGTTTAAAAACTTCGAAATTTTAAAAAATCAAAAATACCCTTGCACTATTTTGAATATAACGTCTGAACTGTTTCTCTCCGAAAAACCCGAATGAAATCAAACGAAAGAGGAGAGTTTCGCGCTTGAAATAAGCCCAAAAAGTACTAAATTCGCCGACTAGAAGATAAGATACAGCGTTTTAAAAATTCCGAAATTTTAAAAAATCAAAAATACCCTTCCACTATTTTGAATATATCGTCTGAAACGCTTCTCTCCGAAAAACCCGAATGAAATGAGTCGAAAGAGGAGAGCTTCGCGCTTGTAAGGAGCCAAAAAAATCCTAAATACGCCTACTAGAAGATAAGATACAGCGGTTTAAATACTTCGAAATTTTAAAAAATCAAAAATACCCTTCCACTATTTTGAATATAGCGTCTGAACCGTTCCTCTCCGAAAAACCCTAATTAAGTCCGACGAAAGAGGAGAGTTTCCCGCTTGTAAGGAGCCAAAAAAATTCTAAATATGCCTACTACAAGATAAGATACAGCGGTTTAAAGACCCCGAAATTTTAAAAAATCAAAAATACCCTTCCACTATTTTGAATATAGCGTCTCAACCGTTTCTATCCGAAAAACCCGAATAAAATCGTTCGAAAGATTATAGTTTCGCG
>NW_028256501.1:0-19394 GCF_048593485.1 Apis florea
CGCTTGTAAGGAGCCAAAAAAATCCTAAATACGCCTACTAGAAGATAAGATACAGCGGTTTAAATACTTCGAAATTTTAAAAAAAAAAAAATACCCTTGCACTATTTTGAATATAGCGTCTGAACCGTTTCTCTCCGAAAAACCCGAATGAAATCAGTCGAAAGAGGAGAGCTTCGCGCTTGTAAGGAGCCAAAAATATCCTTAATACGCCTACTAGAAGATAAGATGCAGCGGTTTGAAAACTTCGAAATTTTAAAAAATCAAAAATACCCTTCCACTCTTTTGAATATAGCGTCTGAACCGTTTCTCTCCGAAAAACCCAAATGAAATGAGTCGAAAGAGGAGAGTTTCGCGCTTGAAATGGGCCAAGAAAATCCTAAATACGCCTACTAGATGATAAGATACAGCGGTTTAAAAATCCCGAAATTTTAAAAAATCAAAAATACCCTTCCACTATTTTGAATATATCCTCTGAACCGCTTCACTCCGAAAAACCCGAATGAAATGAGTCGAAAGAGGATTGTTTCGCGCTTGAAATGAGCCCAAAAAATAGTAAATACGCCTACTAGAAGATAAGATACAGCGGTTTAATGACTTCGAAATTTTAAAAAATCAAAAATACCCTTCCTCTAATTTGAATATAGCGTCTTAACCGTTTCTCTCCGAAAAACCCGAATGAAATCAGTCGAAAGAGGAGAGCTTCGCGCTTGTAAGGAGCCAAAAAAATCCTAAATACGCCTACTAGAAGATAAGATACAGCGGTTTAAATACTTCGAAATTTTAAAAAAAAAAAAATACCCTTGCACTATTTTGAATATAGCGTCTGAACCGTTTCTCTCCGAAAAACCCGAATGAAATCAGTCGAAAGAGGAGAGCTTCGCGCTTGTAAGGAGCCAAAAAAATCCTTAATACGCCTACTAGAAGATAAGATGCAGCGGTTTAAAAACTTCGAAATTTTAAAAAATCAAAAATACCCTTCCACTCTTTTGAATATAGCGTCTGAACCGTTTCTCTCCGAAAAACCCAAATGAAATGAGTCGAAAGAGGAGAGTTTCGCGCTTGAAATGAGCCAAGAAAATCCTAAATACGCCTACTAGATGATAAGATACAGCGGTTTAAATACTTCAAAATTTTAAAAAATCAAAAATACCCTTCCACTATTTTGAATATAGCATCTTAACCGTTTCTCTCCAAAAAACCCGAATGAAATCAGTCGAAAGAGGAGAGTTTCGCGCTTGTAAGGAGCCAAAAATATCCATAATACGCCTACTAGAAGATACGATGCAGCGGTTTGAAAACTTCGAAATTTTAAAAAATCAAAAATACCCTTCCACTATTTTGAATATAGCCTCTGAACCGCTTCTCTCCGAAAAACCCGAATGAAATGAGTCGAAAGAGGATTGTTTCGCGCTTGAAATGAGCCCAAAAAATACTAAATACGCCTACTAGAAGATAAGATACAGCGGTTTAATGACTTCGAAATTTTAAAAAATCAAATATACCCTTCCTCTAATTTGAATATAGCGTCTTAACCATTTCTCTCCGAAAAACCCGAATAAAATCCGTCGAAAGAGGAGAGTTTCGCGCTTATAAAGAGTCAAAAAAATCCTTAATACGCCTACTAGAAGATAAGATACAGCGGTTTAAAATTTCCGAAATTTTGAAAAATCAAAAATACCCTTCCACTATTTTGAATATATCGTCTGAAACGCTTCTCTCCGAAAAACCCGAATGAAATGAGTCGAAAGAGGAGAGCTTCGCGCTTGTAAGGAGCCAAAAAAATCCTAAATACGCCTACTAGAAGATAAGAAACAGCGGTTTAAAAACTTCGAAATTTTAAAAAATCAAAAATACCCTTGCACTATTTTGAATATAGCGTCTCAACCGTTTCTCTCCGAAAAACCCGAATAAAATGTTTCGAAAGAGGATAGTTTCGCGCTTGTAAAGAGTCAAAAAAATCCTTAATACGCCTACTAGAAGATAAGATACAGCTGTTTAAATACTTCGAAATTTTAAAAAATCAAAAATACCCTTACACTATTTTGAATATAGCGTCTGAACCGTTTCTCTCCGAAAAACCCGAATGAAATCAGTCGAAAGAGGAGAGTTTCGCGCTTGTAAGGAGCCAAAAAAATCCTTAATACGCCTACTAGAAGAAAAGATGCAGCGGTGTGAAAACTTCGAAATTTTAAAACATCAAAAATACCCTTCCACTAATTTGAATATAGCGTCTTAACCGTTACTCTCCGGAAAACACGAATGAAATGATTCGAAGGAGGAGTGTTTCGCACTTGAAATGAGCTCAAAAAATACTAAATACGCCTACTAGAAGATAAGATACAGCGGTTTAAATACTTCGAAATTTTAAAAAATCAAAAATACCTTTCCACTAATTTGAATATAGCGTCTGAACAGTTTCTCTCCGAAAAATCCGAATGAAATCAGTCGAAAGAGTAGAGTTTCGCGCTTGTATGGAGCCAAAAAAATTCTAAATACGCCTACTAGAAGATCAGATACAGCGGTTCAAATACTTCGAAATTTTAAAAAATCAAAAATACCCTTCCACTCTTTTAAATGGAGCGTCTGAACCGTTTCTCTCCGAAAAACCCGAATGAAATCAGTCGAAAGAGGAGAGTTTCGCGCTTGTAAGGAGCTAAAAAAATCCTAAATACGCCTACTAGAAGATAAGATACAGCGGTTTAAAAATCCCGAAATTTTAAAAAATCAAAAATACCCTTCCACTATTTTGAATATAGCGTCTGAACCGTTCCTCTCCGAAAAACTCGAATAAAATCCGTCGAAAGAGGAGTGTTTCGCGCTTGAAATGAGCTCAAAAAATCCTAAATACGCCTACTAGAAGATAAGATACAGCGGTTTAAAAATTCCAAAATTTTAAAAAATCAAAAATACCCTTCCACTATTTTGAATATATCCTCTGAACCGCTTCTCTCCGAAAAACCCGAATGAAATGAGTCGAAAGAGGATTGTTTCGCGCTTGAAATGAGCCCAAAAAATAGTAAATACGCCTACTAGAAGATAAGATACAGCGGTTTAATGACTTCGAAATTTTAAAAAATCAAATATACCCTTCCTCTAATTTGAATATAGCGTCTTAACCGTTTCTCTCCGAAAAACCCGAATGAAATCAGTCGAAAGAGGAGAGCTTCGCGCTTGTAAGGAGCCAAAAAAATCCTAAATACGCCTACTAGAAGATAAGATGCAGCGGTTTGAAAACTTCGAAATTTTAAAAAATCAAAAATACTTTTCCACTCTTTTGAATATAGCGTCTGAACCGTTTCTCTCCGAAAAACCCAAATGAAATGAGTCGAAAGAGGAGAGTTTCGCGCTTGAAATGGGCCAAGAAAATCCTAAATACGCCTACTAGATGATAAGATACAGCGGTTTAAATACTTCAAAATTTTAAAAAATCAAAAATACCCTTCCACTAAATTGAATATAGCATCTTAACCGTTTCTCTCCAAAAAACCCGAATGAAATCAGTCGAAAGAGGAGAGTTTCGCGCTTGTAAGGAGCCAAATATATCCTTAATACGCCTACTAGAAGATACGATGCAGCGGTTTGAAAACTTCGAAATTTTAAAAAATCATAAATACCCTTCCACTAATTTGAATATAGCGTCTTAAACGTTTCTCTCCGAATATCCCGAATGAAATGATTCGAAAGAGGAGAGTTTCGCGCTTGAAATGAGCCCAAAAAATCCTAAATACGCCTACTAGAAGATAAGATACAGCGGATTAAAAATTCCGAAATTTTAAAAAATCAAAAATACCCTTCCACTATTTTGAATATTGCGTCTGAACAATTCCTCTCCGAAAAACCCGAATAAAATCCGTCGAAAGAGGAGTTTTTCGCGCTTGAAATGAGCTCAAAAAATCCTAAATACGCCGACTAGAAGATAAGATACAGCGGGTTAAAAACTCCGAAATTTTAAAAAATCAAAAATACCCTTCCACTGTTTTGAATATAGCGTCTGAAACGCTTCTCTCCGAAAAACCCGAATGAAATGAATCGAAAGAGGAGAGCTTCGCGCTTGTAAGGAGCCAAAAAAAACCTAAATACGCCTACTAGAAGATAAGATACAGCGGTTTAAAGACTTCGAAATTTTAAAAAATCAAAAATACCCTTGCACTATTTTGAATATAGCGTCTGAACCGTTTCTATCCAAAAAACACGAATGAAATCAGTCGAAAGAGGAGAGTTTCGCGCTTGAAATGAGCCAAAAGAATCCTAAACAAGCCTACTAGAAGATAAAATACAACGGTTTAAAATTTACGAAATTTTAAAAAATCAAAAATACCCTTCCACTATTTTGAATATAGCATCTAAACCGTATCTCTCCGAAAAACCCGAATGAAATCAGTCGAAAGAGGAGAGTTTCGCGCTTGTAAGGAGCCAAAAAAATCCTTAATACGCCTACTAGAAGATAAGATGCAGCGGTGTGAATACTTCGAAATTTTAAAACATCAAAAATATCCTTCCACTAATTTGAATATAGCGTCTTAACCGTTACTCTCCGGAAAACACGAATGAAATGATTCGAAGGAGGAGTGTTTCGCACTTGAAATGAGCTCAAAAAATACTAAATACGCCTACTAGATGATAAGATACAGCGGTTTAAATACTTCAAAATTTTAAAAAATCAAAAATACCCTTCCACTATTTTGAATATAGCATCTTATCCGTTTCTCTCCAAAAAACCCGAATGAAATCAGTCGAAAGAGGAGAGTTTCGCGCTTGTAAGGAGCCAAATATATCCTTAATACGCCTACTAGAAGATACGATGCAGCGGTTTGAAAACTTCGAAATTTTAAAAAATCATAAATACCCTTCCACTATTTTGAATATTGCGTCTGAACAATTCCTCTCCGAAAAACCCGAATAAAATCCGTCGAAAGAGGAGTTTTTCGCGCTTGAAATGAGCTCAAAAAATCCTAAATACGCCGACTAGAAGATAAGATACAGCGGGTTAAAAATTCCGAAATTTTAAAAAATCAAAAATACCCTTCCACTATTTTGAATATATCGTCTGAAACGCTTCTCTCCGAAAAACCCGAATGAAATGAATCGAAAGAGGAGAGCTTCGCGCTTGTAAGGAGCCAAAAAAAACCTAAATACGCCTACTAGAAGATAAGATACAGCGGTTTAAAGACTTCGAAATTTTAAAAAATCAAAAATACCCTTGCACTATTTTGAATATAGCGTCTGAACCGTTTCTATCCAAAAAACACGAATGAAATCAGTCGAAAGAGGAGAGTTTCGCGCTTGAAATGAGCCAAAAGAATCCTAAACAAGCCTACTAGAAAATAAAATACAACGGTTTAAAATTTACGAAATTTTAAAAAATCAAAAATACCCTTCCACTATTTTGAATATAGCATCTAAACCGTATCTCTCCGAAAAACCCGAATGAAATGTTTCGAAAGAGGATAGTTTCGCGCTTGTAAAGAGCCAAAAAAATCCTTAATACGCCTACTAGAAGATAAGATGCAGCGGTGTGAATACTTCGAAATTTTAAAACATCAAAAATATCCTTCCACTAATTTGAATATAGCGTCTTAACCGTTACTCTCCGAAAAACCCGAATGAAATGATTCGAAGGAGGAGTGTTTCGCACTTGAAATGAGCTCAAAAAATACTAAATACGCCTACTAGAAGATAAGATACAGCGGTTTAAATACTTCGAAATTTTAAAAAATCAAAAATACCCTTCCACCATTTTGAATATAGCGTCTGAACCGTTTCTCTCCGAAAAACCCGAATGAAATCAGTCGAAAGAGTAGAGTTTCGCGCTTGTAAGGAGCCAAAAAAATCCTAAATACGCCTACTAGAAGATAAGATACAGCGGTTCAAATACTTCGAAATTTTAAACAATCAAAAATACCCTTCCACTCTTTTGAATAGAGCGTCTGAACCGTTTCTCTCCGAAAAACCCGAATGAAATCAGTCGAAAGAGGAGAGTTTCGCGCTTGTAAGGAGCTAAAAAAATCCTAAATACGCCTACTAGAAGATAAGATACAGCGGTTTAAAAATCCCGAAATATTAAAAAATCAAAAATACCCTTCCACTATTTTGAATATTGCGTCTGAACCGTTCCTCTCCGAAAAACTCGAATAAAATCCGTCGAAAGAGGAGTGTTTCGCGCTTGAAATGAGCTCAAAAAATCCTAAATACGCCTACTAGAAGATAAGATACAGCGGTTTAAAAATTCCGAAATTTTAAAAAATCAAAAATACCCTTCCACTATTTTGAATATATCATCTGAACCGCTTCTCTCCGAAAAACCCGAATGAAATGAGTCGAAAGAGGATTTTTTCGCGCTTGAAATGAGCCCAAAAAATAGTAAATACGCCTACTAGAAGATAAGATACAGCGGTTTAATGACATCGAAATTTTAAAAAATCAAATATACCCTTCCACTAATTTGAATATAGCGTCTTAACCGTTTCTCTCCGAAAAACCCGAATGAAATCAGTCGAAAGAGGAGAGCTTCGCGCTTGTAATGAGCCAAAAATATCCTAAATACGCCTACTACTAGAAGATAAGATGCAGCGGTTTGAAAACTTCGAAATTTTAAAAAATCAAAAATACCTTTCCACTATTTTGAATATAGCGTCTGAACCGTTTCTCTCCGAAAAACCCGAATGAAATGTTTCGAAAGAGGATAGTTTCGCGCTTGTAAAGAGTCAAAAAAATCCTTAATACGCCTACTAGAAGATAAGATACAGCGGTTTAAAATTTCCGAAATTTTGAAAAATCAAAAATACCCTTCCACTATTTTGAATATAGCGTCTGAACCGTTTCTCTCCAAAAACCCGAATGAAATCAGTCGAAAGAGGAGAGTTTCGCGCTTGAAATGAGCCAAAAAAATCCTAAACACGCATACTAGAAGATAAGATACAGCGGTTTAAAAACTTCGAAATTTTAAAAAATCAAAAATGCCCTTCCACTAATTTGAATATAGCTTCTGAACCGTTTCTCTCCGAAAAACCCGAATGAAATCAGTCGAAAGAGGAGAGTTTCGCGCTTGTAAGGAGCTAAAAAATCCTAAATACGCCTACTAGAAGATAAGATACAGCGGTTTAAAAATCCCGAAATTTTAAAAAATCAAAAATACCCTTCCACTATTTTGAATATTGCGTCTGAACCGTTCCTCTCCGAAAAACTCGAATAAAATCCGTCGAAAGAGGAGTGTTTCGCGCTTGAAATGAGCCCAAAAAATAGTAAATACGCCTACTAGAAGATAAGATACAGCGGTTTAATGACATCGAAATTTTAAAAAATCAAATATACCCTTCCTCTAATTTGAATATAGCGTCTTAACCGTTTCTCTCCGAAAAACCCGAATGAAATCAGTCGAAAGAGGAGAGCTTCGCGCTTGTAAGGAGCCAAAAATATCCTTAATACGCCTACTACTAGAAGATAAGATGCAGCGGTTTGAAAACTTCGAAATTTTAAAAAATCAAAAATACTCTTCCACTATTTTGAATATAGCGTCTGAACCGTTTCTCTCCGAAAAACCCGAATGAAATGTTTCGAAAGAGGATAGTTTCGCGCTTGTAAAGAGTCAAAAAAATCCTTAATACGCCTACTAGAAGATAAGATACAGCGGTTTAAAAATTCCGAAATTTTGAAAAATCAAAAATACCCTTCCACTATTTTGAATATAGCGTCTGAACCGTTTCTATCCAAAAACACGAATGAAATCAGTCGAAAGAGGAGAGTTTCGCGCTTGAAATGAGCCAAAAAAATCCTAAACAAGCATACTAGAAAATAAGATACAGCGGTTTAAAAACTTCGAAATTTTAAAAAATCAAAAATGCCCTTCCACTATTTTGAATATAGCTTCTGAACCGTTTCTCTCCGAAAAACCCGAATGAAATCAGTCGAAAGAGGAGAGTTTCGCGCTTGTAAGGAGCTAAAAAACCCTAAATATGCCTACTAGAAGATAAGATACAGCGGTTTAAAAACTCCGAAATTTTAAAAAATCAAAAATACCCTTCCACTATTTTGAATATTGCGTCTGAACCGTTCCTCTCCGAAAAACTCGAATAAAATCCGTCGAAAGAGGAGTGTTTCGCGCTTGAAATGAGCTCAAAAAATCCTAAATACGCCTACTAGAAGATAAGATACAGCGGTTTAAAAATTCCGAAATTTTAAAAAATCAAAAATACCCTTCCACTATTTTGAATATATCCTCTGAACCGCTTCTCTCCGAAAAACCCGATTGAAATGAGTCGAAAGAGGATTGTTTCGCGCTTGTAAGGAGCCAAAAAAATCCTAAATACGCCTACTAGAAGATAAGATACAGCGGTTTAAATACTTCGAAATTTTAAAAAAAAAAAAATACCCTTGCACTATTTTGAATATAGCGTCTGAACCGTTTCTCTCCGAAAAACCCGAATGAAATCAGTCGAAAGAGGAGAGTTTCGCGCTTGTAAGGAGCCAAAAAAATCCTAAATACGCCTACTACAAGATAGGATACAGCGGTTCAAATACTTCGAAATTTTAAAAAATCAAAAGTACCCTTCCACTATTTTGAATATAGCATCTTAACCGTTTCTCTCCAAAAAACCCGAATGAAAACAGTCGAAAGAGGAGAGCTTCGCGCTTGTAAGGAGCAAAAAACATCCTAAATACGCCTACTAGAAGATAAGATACAGCGGTTCAAATACTACGAAATTTTAAAAAATCAAAAATACCCTTCCACTCTTTTAAATGGAGCGTCTGAACCGTTTCTCTCCGAAAAACCCGAATGAAATCAGTCGAAAGAGGAGAGTTTCGCGCTTGTAAGGAGCTAAAAAAATCCTAAATACGCCTACTAGAAGATAAGATACAGCGGTTTAAAAATCCCGAAATTTTAAAAAATCAAAAATACCCTTCCACTATTTTGAATATTGCGTCTGAACCGTTCCTCTCCGAAAAACTCGAATAAAATCCGTCGAAAGAGGAGTGTTTCGCGCTTGAAATGAGCTCAAAAAATCCTAAATACGCCTACTAGAAGATAAGATACAGCGGTTTAAAAATTCCGAAATTTTAAAAAATCAAAAATACCCTTCCACTCTTTTGAATATAGCTTCTCAACCGTTTTTCTCCGAAAAACCCGAATGAAAAGGTTCGAAAGAGGATAGCTTCGCGCTTGTAAAGAGTCAAAAAAATCCTTAATACGCCTACTAGAGGATAAGATACAGCGGTTTAAATACTTCGAAATTTTAAAAAATCAAAAATACCCTTCCACTATTTTGAATATAGTGTCTGAACCGTTTCTCTCCGGAAAACCCGAATGAAATGAGTCGAAGAGTAGAGCTTCGCGCTTGAAATGAGCCTAGAAAATCCTAAATACGCCTACTACAAGAAAAGATACAGCGGTTTAAATACTTCAAAATTTTAAAAAATCAAAAATACCCTTCCACTATTTCGAATTTAGCATCTTAACCGTTTCTCTCCGAAAAACCCGAATGAAAT
Organism: Apis florea; assembly: GCF_048593485.1. Taxonomy (NCBI): domain Eukaryota; kingdom Metazoa; phylum Arthropoda; class Insecta; order Hymenoptera; family Apidae; genus Apis; species Apis florea. The sequence goes on from NW_028256501.1 coordinate 9,484, forward strand.
CAGTCGAAAGAGGAGAGTTTCGCGCTTGTTAGGAGCCAAAAAAATCCTTAATACGCCTCCTAGAAGATAAGGTGCAGCGGTTTGAAAACTTCGAAATTTTAAAAAATCAAAAATACCCTTCCACTAATTTGAATATTGCGTCTTAACCGTTTCTCTCCGTAAAACCCGAATGAAATGAGTCGAAAGAGGAGAGTTTCGCGCTTGAAATGAGCCCAAAAAATCCTAAATACGCCTACTAGAAGATAAGACAACGGTTTAAATATTCCGAAATTTTAAAAAATCAATAATACCCTTCCACTATTTTGAATATTGCGTCTGAACCGTTCCTCTCCGAAAAACTCGAATAAAATCCGTCGAAAGAGGAGAGCTTCGCGCTTGTAAGGAGCCAAAAATATCCTTAATACGCCTACTACTAGAAGATAAGATGCAGCGGTTTGAAAACTTCGAAATTTTAAAAAATCAAAAATACCCTTCCACTATTTTGAATATAGCGTCTGAACCGCTTCTCTCCGAAAAACCCGAATGAAATGATTCGAAAGAGGATAGTTTCGCGCTTGTAAAGAGTCAAAAAAATCCTTAATACGCCTACTAGAAGATAAGATACAGCGGTTTAAAACTTCCGAAATTTTAAAAAATCAAAAATACCCTTCCACTATTTTGAATATAGCGTCTGAACCGTTTCTATCCAAAAACACGAATGAAATCAGTCGAAAGAGGAGAGTTTCGCGCTTGAAATGAGCCCAAAAAATAGTAAATACGCCTACTAGAAGATAAGATACAGCGGTTTAAAACTTCGAAATTTTAAAAAATCAAAAATACCCTTCCACTATTTTGAATATAGCGTCTTAACCGTTTCTCTCCGAAAAACCCGAATGAAATCAGTCGAAAGAGGAGAGTTTCGCGCTTGTAAGGAGCCAAAAAATCCTAAATACGCCTACTAGAAGATAAGATACAGCGGTTTAAAAATCCCGAAATTTTAAAAAATCAAAAATACCCTTCCACTATTTTGAATATTGCGTCTGAACCGTTCCTCTCCGAAAAACCCGAATAAAATCCGTCGAAAGAGGAGTGTTTCGCGCTTGAAATGAGCTCAAAAAATCCTAAATACGCCTACTAGAAGATAAGATACAGCGGTTTAAAAATTCCGAAATTTTAAAAAATCAAAAATACCCTTCCACTATTTTGAATATATCCTCTGAACCGCTTCTCTCCGAAAAACCCGAATGAAATGTTTCGAAAGAGGATAGTTTCGCGCTTGTAAAGAGTCAAAAAAATCCTTAATACGCCTACTAGAAGATAAGATACAGCGGTTTAAAAATTCCGAAATTTTAAAAAATCAAAAATACCCTTCCACTATTTTGAATATAGCGTCTGAACCGTTTCTCTCCAAAAACCCGAATGAAATCAGTCGAAAGAGGAGAGTTTCGCGCTTGAAATGAGCCAAAAAAATCCTAAACACGCCTACTAGAAAATAAGATACAGCGGTTTAAAAACTTCGAAATTTTAAAAAATCAAAAATGCCCTTCCACTATTTTGAATATAGCTTCTGAACCGTTTCTCTCCGAAAAACCCGAATGAAATCAGTCGAAAGAGGAGAGTTTCGCGCTTGTAATGAGCTAAAAAATCCTAAATACGCCTACTAGAAGATAAGATACAGCGGTTTAAAAACCCCGAAATTTTAAAAAATCAAAAATACCCTTCCACTATTTTGAATATTGCGTCTGAACCGTTCCTCTCCGAAAAACTCGAATAAAGTCCGTCGAAAGAGGAGTGTTTCGCGCTTGAAATGAGCTCAAAAAATCCTAAATACGCCTACTAGAAGATAAGATACAGCGGTTTAAAAATTCCGAAATTTTAAAAAATCAAAAATACCCTTCCACTATTTTGAATATATCCTCTGAACCGCTTCTCTCCGAAAAACCCGTTTGAAATGAGTCGAAAGAGGAGTGTTTCGCGCTTGTAAGGAGCCAAAAAAATCCTAAATACGCCTACTAGAAGATAAGATACAGCGGTTTAAATACTTCGAAATTTTAAAAAAAAAAAATACCCTTGCACTATTTTGAATATAGCGTCTGAACCGTTTCTCTCCGAAAAACCCGAATGAAATCAGTCGAAAGAGGAGAGTTTCGCGCTTGTAATGAGCCAAAAAAATCCTAAATACGCCTACTACAAGATAAGATACAGCGGTTCAAATACTTCGAAATTTTAAAAAATCAAAAATACCCTTCCACTATTTTGAATATAGCATCTTAACCGTTTCTCTCCAAAAAACCCGAATGAAAACAGTCGAAAGAGGAGAGCTTCGCGCTTGTAAGGAGCAAAAAACATCCTAAATCCGCCTACTAGAAGATAAGATACAGCGTTTCAAATACTACGAAATTTTAAAAAATCAAAAATACCCTTCCACTCTTTTAAATGGAGCGTCTGAACCGTTTCTCTCCGAAAAACCCGAATGAAATCAGTCGAAAGAGGAGAGTTTCGCGCTTGTAGGAGCCAAAAAAATCCTAAATACGCCTACTAAAAGATAAGATACAGCGGTTTAAATACTTCGAAATTTTAAAAAATCAAAAATACCCTTCCGCTATTTTGAATATATCGTCTGAACCGCTTCTCTCCGAAAACCCCGAATGAAATCAGTCGAAAGAGGAGAGTTTCGCGCTTGAAATGAGTCCAAAAAATCCTAAATACGCTTACTAGAAGATAAGATACAGCGGTTTAAAGACTTAGAAATTTTAAAAAATCAAAAATACTCTTTTGAATATAGCGTCTCAACCGTTTCTCTCCGAAAAACCCGAATGAAATGGTTCGAAAGAGGATAGCTTCGCGCTTGTAAAGAGTCAAAGAAATCCTTAATACGCCTACCAGAAGATAAGATACAGCGGTTTAAAAACTTCGAAATTTTAAAAAATCAAAAATACTCTTTTGAATATAGCGTCTCAACCGTTTCTCTCCGAAAAACCCGAATGAAATGAGTCGAAAGAGGAGTGATTCGCGCTTGAAATGACCCAAAAAAATCCTAAATACGCCTACTAGAAGATAAGATACAGCGGTTTAAAGACCCCGAAATTTTAAAAAATCAAAAATAGCCTTCCACTATTTTGAATATAGCGTCTGTACCGTTTCACTTCGAAAAACCCGAATGAAATCAGACGAAAGAGGAGAGTTTCGCCCTTGTAATGAGCCAAAAAAATCCTAAATACGCCTACTAGAAGATAAGATACAGCGGTTTGAAAACTTCTAAATTTTAAAAAATCAAAAATACCCTTCCACTAATTTGAATATAGCGTCTTAACCGTTTCTCTCCGTAAAACCCGAATGAAATGAGTCGAAAGAGGAGAGTTTCGCGCTTGAAATGAGCCCAAAAAATCCTAAATACGCCTACTAGAAGATAAGATACAACGGTTTAAATATTCCGAAATTTTAAAAAATCAAAAATACCCTTCCACTATTTCGAATATTGCGTCTGAAACGTTCCTCTCCGAATAACTCGAATGAAATGATTCGAAAGAGGAGGATTTAGCGCTTGTAGGAGCCAAAAAAATCATAAATACGTCTACTAAAAGATAAGATACAGCGGTTTAAATACTTCGAAATTTTAAAAAATCAAAAATACCCTTCCTCTATTTTGAATATATCGTCTGAACCGCTTCTCTCCGAAAAACCCGAATGAAATCAGTCGAAAGAGGAGAGTTTCGCGCATGAAATGAGTCCAAAAAATCCTAAATACGCCTACTAGAAGATAAGATACAGCGGTTTAAAGACTTCGAAATTTCAAAAAATCAAAAATACCCTTCCACTCTTTTGAATATAGCGTCTCAACCGTTTCTCTCCGAAAAACCCGAATGAAATGGTTCGAAAGAGGATAGTTTCGCGCTTGTAAAGAGTCAAAAAAATCCTTAATACGCCTACTAGAAGATAAGATACAGCGGTTTAAAGACTTCGAAATTTCAAAAAATCAAAAATACCCTTCCACTCTTTTGAATATAGCGTCTCAACCGTTTCTCTCCGAAAAACCCGAATGAAATCAGTCGAAAGAGGAGAGTTTCGCGCTTGTCAGGAGCCAAAAAAATCCTTAATACGCCTCCTAGAAGATAAGGTGCAGCGGTTTGAAAACTTCGAAATTTTAAAAAATCAAAAATACCCTTCCACTATTTTGAATATATCGTCTGATCCGTTCCTCTCCGAAAAACCCGAATGAAGTCCGACGAAAGAGGAGAGTTTCACGATTGAAATGAGCCAAAAAAATCCTAAATACGCCTACTAGAAGATAAGATACAGCAGTTTAAAAATTCCGAAATTTTAAAAATCAAAAATTCCCTTCCACTATTTTTAATATAGCGTCTGAACCGTTTCTCTCCGAAAAACCCGAATGAAATAAATCGAAACAGGAGAGTTTCGCGCTTGTAAGGAGCGAAAAAAATCCTAAATACGCCTACTAGAAAATAAGATACAGCGGTTTAAAAATTCCGAAATTTTAAAAAATCAAAAATATCCTTCCACTATTTTGAATATAGCGTCTGAACCGTTTCTCTCCGAAAAACCCGAATGAAATCAGTCGAAAGAGGAGAGTTTCGCGCTTGTAAGGAGCCAAAAAAAACCTAAATACGCCTACTAGAATATAAGATACAGCGGTTTAAATACTTCGAAATTTTAAAAAATCATAAATACCCTTCCACTATTTTGAATATATCGTCTGAACCGTTTCTCTACGAAAAACCCGAATGAAATGATTCGAAAGAGGAGTGTTTCGCGCTTGAAATGAGCTCAAAAAATCCTAAATACGACTACTAGAAGATAAGATACAGCGGTTTAAAAACTCCGAAATTTTAAAAAATCAAAAATACCCTTCCACTATTTCGAATATAGCGTCTGAACCGTTTCACTCCGAAAAACGCGAGTGAAATCAGTCGAAAGAGGTGAGTTTCGCGCTTGAAATGAGCCCAAAGAATCCTAAATACGCCTACTAGATGATAAGATACTGTGGTTTTAATATTCCGAAATTTTAAAAAACAAAAATACCCTTCCACTATTTCGAATATAGCGTCTGAACCGTTCCTCTCCGAAATACCCGAATGAAATGATTCGAAAGAGGAGTGTTTCGCGCTTGTAATGAGCCAAAAAAATCCTAAATACGCCTACTAGAAAATAAGATACAGCGGTTTAAAAATTCCGAAATTTTAAAAAATCAAAAATACCCTTCCACTATTTTGAATATAGCGTCTGAACCGTTTCTCTCCGAAAAACCCGAATGAAATCAGTCGAAAGAGGAGAGTTTCGCGCTTGAAAGGAGCCAAAAAAAACCTAAATACGCCTACTAGAATATAAGATACAGCGGTTTAAATACTTCGAAATTTTAAAAAATCAAAAATACCCTTGCACTATTTTGAATATATCGTCTGAACCGTTTCTCTACGAAAAACCCGAATGAAATGATTCGAAAGAGGAGTGTTTCGCGCTTGAAATGAGCTCAAAAAATCCTAAATACGACTACTAGAAGATAAGATACAGCGGTTTAAATATTCCGAAATTTTAAAAAATCAAAAATACCCTTCCACTATTTCGAATATATCGTCTGAACCGTTTCTCTCCGAAAAACGCGAGTGAAATCAGTCGAAAGAGGTGAGTTTCGCGCTTGAAATGAGCCCAAAGAATCCTAAATACGCCTACTAGATGATAAGATACAGTGGTTTTAATATTCCGAAATTTTAAAAAACAAAAATACCCTTCCACTATTTTGAATATAGCGTCTGAACCGTTTCTCTCCGAAAAACCCGAATGAAATCAGTCGAAAGAGGAGAGTTTCGCGCTTGTAAGGAGCCAAAAAAATCCTAAATACGCCTACTAGAAGACAAGATACAGCGGTTTAAATACTTCGAAATTTTAAAAAATCATAAATACCCTTGCACTATTTTGAATATATCGTCTGAACCGTTTCTCTACGAAAAACCCGAATGAAATGATTCGAAAGAGGAGAGTTTCACGCTTGAAATGAGCCAAAAAAATCCTAAATACGCCTACTAGAAGATAAGATACAGCAGTTTAAAAATTCCGAAATTTTAAAAATCAAAAATTCCCTTCCACTACTTTTAATATAGCGTCTGAACCGTTTCTCTCCGAAAAACCCGAATTAAATAAATCGAAACAGGAGAGTTTCGCGCTTGTAGGGAGCCAAAAAAATCCTAAATACGCCTGCTAGAAAATAAGATACAGCGGTTTAAAAATTCCGAAATTTTAAAAAATCAAAAATATCCTTCCACTATTTTGAATATAGCGTCTGAACCGTTTCTCTCCGAAAAACCCGAATGAAATCAGTCGAAAGAGGAGAGTTTCGCGCTTGTAAGGAGCCAAAAAAAACCTAAATACTCCTACTAGAATATAAGATACAGCGGTTTAAATACTTCGAAATTTTAAAAAATCATAAATACCCTTGCACTATTTTGAATATATCGTCTGAACCGTTTCTCTACGAAAAACCCGAATGAAATGATTCGAAAGAGGAGTGTTTCGCGCATGAAATGAGCTCAAAAAATCCTAAATACGACTACTAGAAGATAAGATACAGCGGTTTAAAAATTCCGAAATTTTAAAAAATCAAAAATACCCTTCCACTATTTCGAATATATCGTCTGAACCGTTTCTCTCCGAAAAACGCGAGTGAAATCAGTCGAAAGAGGTGAGTTTCGCGCTTGAAATGAGCCCAAAGAATCCTAAATACGCCTACTAGATGATAAGTTACTGTGGTTTTAATATTCCGAAATTTTAAAAAACAAAAATACCCTTCCACTATTTCGAATATAGCGTCTGAACCGTTCCTCTCCGAAATACCCGAATGAAATGATTCGAAAGAGGAGTGTTTCGCGCTTGTAAGGAGCCAAAAAAATCCTAAATACGCCTACTAGAAAATAAGATACAGCGGTTTAAAAATTCCGAAATTTAAAAAAATCAAAAATATCCTTCCACTATTTTGAATATAGCGTCTGAACCGTTTCTCTCCGAAAAACCCGAATGAAATCAGTCGAAAGAGGAGAGTTTCGCGCTTGTAAGGAGCCAAAAAAAACCTAAATACGCCTACTAGAATATAAGATACAGCGGTTTAAATACTTCGAAATTTTAAAAAATCATAAATACCCTTGCACTATTTTGAATATATCGTCTGAACCGTTTCTCTACGAAAAACCCGAATGAAATGATTCGAAAGAGGAGTGTTTCGCGCTTGAAATGAGCTCAAAAAATCCTAAATACGACTACTAGAAGATAAGATACAGCGGTTTAAAAATTCCGAAATTTTAAAAAATCAAAAATACCCTTCCACTATTTCGAATATATCGTCTGAACCGTTTCTCTCCGAAAAACGCGAGTGAAATCAGTCGAAAGAGGTGAGTTTCGCGCTTGAAATGAGCCCAAAGAATCCTAAATACGCCTACTAGATGATAAGTTACTGTGGTTTTAATATTCCGAAATTTTAAAAAACAAAAATACCCTTCCACTATTTCGAATATAGCGTCTGAACCGTTCCTCTCCGAAATACCCGAATGAAATGATTCGAAAGAGGAGTGTTTCGCGCTTGAAATGAGCTCAAAAAATCTTAAATACGACTACTAGAAGATAAGATACAGCTGTTTAAATATTCGAAATTTTAAAAAACAAAAATACCTTTCCACTATTTTGAATATAGCGTTTGAACCGTTTCACACCGAAAAACCCGAATGAAATCAGTCGAAAGAGGAGAGTTTCGCGCTTGTAAGGAGCCAAAAAAAACCTAAATACGCCTACTAGAATATAAGATACAGCGGTTTAAATACTTCGAAATTTTAAAAAATCATAAATACCCTTGCACTATTTTGAATATATCGTCTGAACCGTTTCTCTACGAAAAACCCGAATGAAATGATTCGAAAGAGGAGTGTTTCGCGCTTGAATTGAGCTCAAAAAATCCTAAATACGACTACTAGAAGATAAGATACAGCGGTTTAAATATTCCGAAATTTTAAAAAATCAAAAATACCCTTCCACTATTTCGAATATATCGTCTGAACCGTTTCTCTCCGAAAAACGCGAGTGAAATCAGTCGAAAGAGGTGAGTTTCGCGCTTGAAATGAGCCCAAAGAATCCTAAATACGCCTACTAGATGATAAGTTACTGTGGTTTTAATATTCCGAAATTTTAAAAAACAAAAATATCCTTCCACTATTTTGAATATAGCGTCTGAACCGTTTCTCTCCGAAAAACCCGAATGAAATCAGTCGAAAGAGGAGAGTTTCGCGCTTGTAAGGAGCCAAAAAAAACCTAAATACGCCTACTAGAATATAAGATACAGCGGTTTAAATACTTCGAAATTTTAAAAAATCATAAATACCCTTGCACTATTTTGAATATATCGTCTGAACCGTTTCTCTACGAAAAACCCGAATGAAATGATTCGAAAGAGGAGAGTTTCACGCTTGAAATGAGCCAAAAAAATCCTAAATACGCCTACTAGAAGATAAGATACAGCAGTTTAAAAATTCCGAAATTTTAAAAATCAAAAATTCCCTTCCACTATTTTTAATATAGCGTCTGAACCGTTTCTCTCCGAAAAACCCGAATTAAATAAATCGAAACAGGAGAGTTTCGCGCTTGTAGGGAGCCAAAAAAATCCTAAATACGCCTGCTAGAAAATAAGATACAGCGGTTTAAAAATTCCGAAATTTTAAAAAATCAAAAATATCCTTCCACTATTTTGAATATAGCGTCTGAACCGTTTCTCTCCGAAAAACCCGAATGAAATCAGTCGAAAGAGGAGAGTTTCGCGCTTGTAAGGAGCCAAAAAAAACCTAAATACTCCTACTAGAATATAAGACACAGCGGTTTAAATACTTCGAAATTTTAAAAAATCATAAATACCCTTGCACTATTTTGAATATATCGTCTGAACCGTTTCTCTACGAAAAACCCGAATGAAATGATTCGAAAGAGGAGTGTTTCGCGCTTGAAATGAGCTCAAAAAATCCTAAATACGACTACTAGAAGATAAGATACAGCGGTTTAAAAATTCCGAAATTTTAAAAAATCAAAAATACCCTTCCACTATTTCGAATATATCGTCTGAACCGTTTCTCTCCGAAAAACGCGAGTGAAATCAGTCGAAAGAGGTGAGTTTCGCGCTTGAAATGAGCCCAAAGAATCCTAAATACGCCTACTAGATGATAAGTTACTGTGGTTTTAATATTCCGAAATTTTAAAAAACAAAAATACCCTTCCACTATTTCGAATATAGCGTCTGAACCGTTCCTCTCCGAAATACCCGAATGAAATGATTCGAAAGAGGAGTGTTTCGCGCTTGTAAGGAGCCAAAAAAATCCTAAATACGCCTACTAGAAAATAAGATACAGCGGTTTAAAAATTCCGAAATTTAAAAAAATCAAAAATATCCTTCCACTATTTTGAATATAGCGTCTGAACCGTTTCTCTCCGAAAAACCCGAATGAAATCAGTCGAAAGAGGAGAGTTTCGCGCTTGTAAGGAGCCAAAAAAAACCTAAATACGCCTACTAGAATATAAGATACAGCGGTTTAAATACTTCGAAATTTTAAAAAATCATAAATACCCTTGCACTATTTTGAATATATCGTCTGAACCGTTTCTCTACGAAAAACCCGAATGAAATGATTCGAAAGAGGAGTGTTTCGCGCTTGAAATGAGCTCAAAAAATCCTAAATACGACTACTAGAAGATAAGATACAGCGGTTTAAAAATTCCGAAATTTTAAAAAATCAAAAATACCCTTCCACTATTTCGAATATATCGTCTGAACCGTTTCTCTCCGAAAAACGCGAGTGAAATCAGTCGAAAGAGGTGAGTTTCGCGCTTGAAATGAGCCCAAAGAATCCTAAATACGCCTACTAGATGATAAGTTACTGTGGTTTTAATAT